>NC_141083.1:7729386-8011886 GCF_041138505.1 Cibotium barometz | reverse complement strand
TGCTGTATCATACTTGGTCCGAGATGGCGAATGGTAACTTCACACCTTGACCACTCAGTGCAACAGCGCCACCGCCAACTTCACTAACATCTCCCAACCGCTGGCTGTGCGTGCCTGGTGCACCGTTCCCCAGAGGCCAGGTCAATGTTCTTAGTTTCCTCCTCCATCTCGGCCTGGACCTGTGCTTGCGACATGGGCTCTCGCCTGTAGGCGCGCGCCTCCCTGCCTCAACGGCTCCCTCGCTTGCCCTAGAGCTGCAACTACAGTCCTGTAAGAGCGGACTGCACCTGCCTCCATGATGGGCGTGGCGTCCTCATACGCTGCAGTGGCCAGAGATGCTGTGGCCACTATGCAGCTTAGCTGGAAGGGAGGCGCGTAGCAAAGCTGCAGACCAGCAATCCTTGGCGCTGCAGAGGCCAGACTGACTGAGATGTGGGATGCGGGAGACTGGCGAGCGAGCGTGACGAGTAGGGCACAGGCGGTGGCACACTGGAGGCGTTTGGGGTGGTGAAAACCTTCTCAAATTGAGGGAAAAGGAAAAAAATAATTTCCTCAATTGGCCCTTGACGCGCGGGCATCAATATCCATGGCAATGGCCCCTCACAGTTGCCCACCTCCAAGACATCTGGCATCACAATCCTCTCCAAGATGAGTTGCGCCACACAATCACCTGCCTGGATGGCGAAATCTTGATCTGACAGGTTGAAGAGAATGCCCCAACAAGGGCTACGATAGTCAGCATCAATTACTACAACAATAGAGTCAAGGCCAGCACGAGGGGCTAGGCGAGCATAAGTTTCCCCCGGTATTGCAACGAACAAATCCGCCTGCCTTGATGAGTGGCAGGAGCCACATCATCAGAAGCACTGGAGATGTCGTAACCCGCTCTGCAGAGCCGCGAGGAGTAATGGCGTTGGTTGATAGCTTCTTGACGAGGAGCTTGGGAGCAGCTATTCGCGTAATAAACCTCTAGCTTGGCAACCTTGGTGAGGGGCTCCAGGGGAGGGGCTGTGCAACAACCATGGCGACCTTGCCGGCGCAGTGAAAGAGTGGTCGTGGGGGGTGTGAGATGCCTTAGACGACGCTAAGCAAACGGTCGATGGATGCGAACTGGTGGGGTTGCTGGTGACGCTCACCACTATCTACCATGGGGTCTTAGACCTTTGTGAAGTGAGATCAATGGATGGCATTGATCTAAATTGTGACGCTTTTTTTGGGTTGCTGAATGAAGTAAATTCGGCTCAGTAAACTATACAGAATAAGGTACTTGTGTGTAGAGATAGTGGCGTGGATGACCTTCACACTATCTATCACGGGGTAAAGACCCTTGCCAAGTGAGATCAATGGATGGCATTGATCTAAATCGCGACGCTTTTTTTAGGACGTTGGATGAAGTAAACTCGACCCAGTAAACTACGTCAAGTAAACTACAAAGTAAACTGAGAAAATCTCATCTTAGTTTATTTTATAATTTACTAAGCGATCATAGTTTACTTTGTAGTTTACTAAGCGGCTTTTTAGGGTGGGTGAATTTGGGTTTGGGACTTAAAAAATTTTGGAGCAAGATATTATGTGTAAAAGAGAATTTGAACTCGAGACCTTGGGACACCACTGGAAACATCTTACCACTACACTATACCTTCAAGTAATGGAACCATGTCGTTTCAAGCCATTATCTCGCGCTATTTTCTGGTGCTACGTAGTTTACTCAGTCGAGTTTACTTTGAAGATGGATGGTCAAGATTTGTGCGCATAATCTTCAATGCATCATGGCCGTAGATCTCACCTGACAATGGTCTTTAAGACCCCGTGGTCTATAGTGGCAAGGATGGGCAACAGATGACGCATGTGACTATGGTGACAAGGCATGGTGACAATGATGGAGCTACATGCGTCGAATACAAGGGCCGTAGGCACCACCTAGAAGGGCCTGTAGCCCGCTATCGGGCATCATCAATGACCTTTTTTTAATGTGCTACATAGCCGCGGGGCATTTTTTTGAAATAATAAATAAATAAGAAAAGTTAAAAAATAGATTTTTTATGATAAAAGATAATATAAAATAAAATAAAATAGAATTTTTTTAATAACAAATAAAATTAAAAAAGGGAGTGTTGGGTATAATTCAAAAAAATAAAAAGAAATGGGGGGTATTTTTTTTCTTTTTTCTTTTTTTAATAATTTAGAAAAAAAACAAAAAAAGTTGGGGGGTTTCGTTTTACTAGGAAAAAAACAAACAAACATGGGTATATATATATATATATTGAGGGCACTTTGTGCATGCGTGTAGGCGTGATGTGCATGTACATGATGTGTAAGTGTGTGGGGTGGTGCTGCATGGATGTACATGGGAATGTGTGGGGTATACGATTGTGCACGTACGTGGGTGAATGAATGTGCACACACAAGGAGGTAGGTGTGTGCTTGTGCTTGTGTGTGTGCAAAGGTAGGCCGCCTGTACATGTGGTGTAAATGGGAATGCATGGGGTGCGTACAAGTGTGTGAGTGCGCAAATATGACATGCATGTAGAGTGTGTGTGCACGGGCGTGAATGTGAGTGTGCACGGATAAAAAAGAATGCATGTGCAAATGTGTGAATGTAAGTGAGTATGTACATGTCCGTGTGCAAGTCAGTGTGCAAATGTGAATGTAAGTGAGTATGTACATGTCCGTGTGCAAGTCAGTGTGCATGCGGGTGAATGTGTATGTGTGGACATGAGTGTGCGGGGTGTGAGTGTGTGGATGTGTATGTGAGGTGTGTACACATGCGAGGTGCATGTATACATGCCTACATGCATGTGAATACAAGAGTGTGTGTGTGTACACTTGCAGGCACAAATGTATGTATGCACGTGCCTATGCAATTGTGACTATGAATGTGTGTCCACAATGTGCAGATGTGTAAGAGTGGGTGAATGTGCCTGGGGTAAGTGAATGCAAATGTGGGTGCAGGCGCAAGGTGTGGGCGCATGTGTGAAAGGTGAAAATGTGTGTGTGAGTAAATGCATGTACACTTGTGTAAAAGTGTATGCATGTGTGGGTGAATGTGTGCGTGCGGGTGGAGGTGCACATGTGTGTGCATGTGCGTGCATAATTAAATGCATGTGCACTTGTGTAAAAGTGTGTGCACAAGCTGGTGAATGTGTGTGCATGGGTGAATGTGCAAATATGCATGCAAAAGGGGTGCACGTGAATGTGCACTCACATGTGTAAGATGCAAATGTGTGTCTGCATGCATGCGAATGGTTGGCTCATATACATGCGAATGTGATTGAATATGCACGTGCATGTGCATACGAGGTGGGAGGGATGGGTACACATGGGGATGCAAGTTCGTTACAAATGTGTGAATATGTGTGTGCACGTGCATGTGTAATGTGTGTGCATGTGTGTTTTTACTTATTTTTTGATGCTTCTTGTTATGTTTCGGGTTTTTTCATTTTTTATGATTCCCGGTAAAGGTCCTAGATGACAAAAACTTGGACCCACTATCGTGATTGGCTTTGTTGGAGCAATTGATTGATCTTTGTCTTTCTAGTTCCAACTTGCGAGTGTGTTGTGATGTGGCACACACATGTTGTGGGGTCATGGTGGGGATTCCTCTGGGAATGGGGTGCAATTGTGGGGTAGAGTGGAACACTTGGCACCCGGGGTGGCTCATCCGACATTGGAACTGACTAGAGTTGGGTACTTTGTGTGACGACGACTCTATGAGGACACTCGGTAACACAGTGCAGGCCCTTGCAATGGAAACATTGAAGAGGTGGCATGCGTGCCATAGTGTTGAGGTCTCTCACTCTTTGTTGCACCATGGCTTTGAACAGAGAAGTATAGTCTATGGCTGGAGGTTGCTCTGGATATCCAAATGAATCATATTGCTCATATGACTCATAGCTCTCCTTTTTTGAACTCTCCAGTCCGTTGGCAATGTCACCGAGTATTATTGTACTGGTGTGAACCTGTTGGGGTGGTAATATCGAAGGTGGGTATGGCATTGGTGGTGGTCTGTATATACATCGTACTATATAGGGTTTAATAAGTAGTCCTTGGAACATGTGCCTATTGAGAAGCATTTGGTATGGGTGGTAGGGCTAGTGGTTGCTTTAGCATCAAGAGCATAGGTTGTGTTGTCGGGTTTCTTTGGTACCAACAGTGAGCTATGTCATGGTTCTCGTGGTGGGGCGATGGCAATGCACAATATTGTTGTTGTTTAGGCCTCAACATTAGACACTCCTTGCCTATATGATTCTGATGGTAAATTGCACACAAAACCATGTCTCCTCATGGGAATAGATGCAAGTATCCTGCTTGAGATTATCCTTGGGACTAGCCTTGCCCATTGCTTGCCTAGTTTAGTAGATTTTTTATAAACTCATCCATGCTCATGTCCTTGACTAGGACTCTAGCTGGTACTGGCGGGGTACCCTTGGCCAGTGAGGCTTTGAATGATGTGTCCCCTATCTCTCGGTTGGGGTGGATGACTTCTACATCCTGGCCTACTAGTCTATTGCCTCACTGGGGCAGCACTCATCGAAGATGTAGTGCCTAGACTTATAGAGATGGTCATGAAGTCTCTTGCTCTTAAGACCGATCATAAATCGATTGATGAGTGATAGATCATCAGTCTTTTTGCGGTAGGTTTTGCACATCTCATATGGAGATACTTGGTTCTAGCAACGTAATGCCGCATGATTTCTCTCTTCTCTTGCTTTAAGTTTTATATCTGTGCAAGTGGGGCTCCATCTAGCACCACTAGGTGAGAAACCAACTATGAAAGTGTGGCTCAAGCCCTCGTAGATAGCTGGCATTTTTATGTGGGTTTAGAGACCTAAACCACTAGATTACTTTGCCTTCAAGGCAAAGCCCAAATGAGTAGATCTTAGTGGGATCAACCCATCTCTACGTATTGAACGGGACTTCCAATTTCATAAAATTTGATTATCATCCTTGAGATGTGGTGATTGGCTTAGTTTCGCCCAACTTTGAGCCTCTAGTTGGTTGTAACCCCACTTTCCATTTTGAATGTCATCCTCAGTATGTCTTCTACATAATCACGTGGCAGCAGTGGAACATAAGGAGGTGGTAAACACTAATTTAGGGTGTAGGATCTCCTAGTTGGACTATGCATTTTCCAAAGGCGCTTGTCATTGCGCGATCCTAGCTTTGAGGATGCAGGCTCACTCTGTAGGCTAAGGGCACATTACGAGATTACTCTCGTGGATCCCTTTGTGATAAGGTAGTCCTTGACATTGGTTCCTTACCCCTCCTCGTGTTCGTGGTCCTTGTCCAAGATCTCTTGCCCTATATGGGGTTAGGCTATGTGGTTTCTAATGGTTCCTATCGTTTGCCAGCCTTACCTTAAGGCTACAGGCTCATTGCAGTCTGAGGGCACGTTATGAGATTTCTCTCGTAAATTTCTTTGTGATAAGGTAGTCCCTGACATTGGTTCCTTATCCTCCTCATGTTCCTAGTCCTTTTCCAAGATCTCTTGCCCTGTATGGGGTTGGGTTGTACGGTTTCTAATGGTGCTTGTCTTTTGCTAGCCTTGCCTACAGCAGGCTCACTACAATGGTTGGGGGCATGTTATGAGATTTCTCTCGTATATTTTTTTGTGATGAGGTAGTCTCTTGCCCTCCCAGTTCCCTGGTTCTTCATCCAAGCAGAGAAGTACTGGAACTTGGTTTTATGGTAAAGGCTCTTCTATAATGGACTCATGTGGAGAGTAGGACTCCTGCTTGGCATGTGTGTACTTGCTATTGCGTGGGATCAAAGGCTTGGTGGGTTTGAGGAAGTGTGGTTCGATGCATTGCAATTGACTATATTGTCATTTCCAATAATTAGTCCAAATCGTGTTTGCATCAAGGTCCCTGGTGTTTCCAGTGCAATTCTAAAAATGGTTTTAAACAAGTTTTTTTTTTTAAATTTCCCTGCTAGGCACGTGTATGCAGGTGTCAAGCCTCTCACCTCATGTCTACAAGTTCACATACATAGGTTCATATGTCTGGGTTCACGCCTCTAGGCTCTCGTCTCTAGTCTCTCACGTATCTAATTGGTCCGTATTATATAAGGTATATCTACCTCTAGACTCACGTGTCCATACAAGTCTTTATGGTGACAGTAATAATTGGTACGTAGTATATTAGGTATACACACGTCTACAAATTCATGTGTCTAGACTCACGGCTCACATGTCCAGGCACACGACTCACGTGTCTAGGCTTACGTCTGCATACTCACGTGTTTGGGCTTACGTCTGCATGCTTTTGTGTCTAGACTTACGTCTTTTTACACAGGAATGTGGGCTCATGTCTCCTACTTGAGAGCTAGTTTGGCCTTTTTTTAATGGTTTTTGAGATTTTTTGAACTTGATGTGGGAAGCGATTAATGGTCCTAATCCTAATTAAGGATTTTTTTAATGGTTTTTGAGATTTTTTGAACTTGATGTGGGGAGCGATTAATGGTCCTAATCTTAATTAAGGATTTTTATGTAACTAACTATTTTTTAATTATTTTTTTATGGTTTAGCATGTTTCTAAACATACTAAGCTTGGTTTCTAATCATGGTTATCATGTTTCTAAGGATGGTTTAGTATGTTTGTAAGCTACCAATTCTAACAATGCATGAACAAGTCATGAAAAATTATGAAATGCATGAACAAAAATTAACAATCCCACTCTAATTCAACCTAATGGAGCTCAACGCTCCCAATCACAATTGCTAAGTTAATCCTTAGCTAAAAGCAATGAAATCTAAGCCTCTTAAGCTCCAATTTCATGCAAATCACCAAAGAACCAAGGTTTTGCTCTACCAATAGATAAAAATATAATTACCTAATAGAAAATAAACTTCAAATCAAATAGATAAAAATATAATTACCTAAATAAAAAATAAACTTCAAATCAAAATCAAAAGCAATATACAAACACATCCAAGGCTCCAAAATCGTATGTTTTTGTGATCTCCTAACAAACACCATGAAATATTAGGTGATCCCAATAGCTTGGAATGGATGAAAAAATGGAGCTAAGCCTTAGGCTAGCAGTGCCAAATATGTTCAAGTTAAGAGCTTACCATAGCCTTGCCAAAGCATGTATCGTTGGTTCTTGCCTTCAAGCCACAAATGTAACTTCCCATTGTGGGTGCATTGGCTCCTCTCATTCGTCATGTCCCTGTCACGCCAGAATACAAAGGAGTGAAGGGGGAGCTCTCTATGCTTTGATGGTGGGGACAACAACAAGAGAACCATCTTCGCAGTGGTTCTCTCTCATAAAAGGCAGGGGAAGAAGAAGCAAATCCAAGGAGAAAACGTACAATCAAACCTATCTAGTGTGCATCCATCAAGAAAGATTCAGTGGCTTACAAGAAAGCAAGAAGAGGGAAGAGGATAGCTCACAAATAAACTATTGCAACGGAATTATTATGTCTTGCGCTTATTGTCAAAAATTACTGATACACAAATAAACTATTGCAAGGGAATGATTATGTCTTGCTTATTGTAAAAAATGACATATAGAAATGACTAGTTTACTAACTTTGACTCTAATTTCAATTATCTTCAATGTTTTCTTTACTTTGGGTGAGGAGAAAATTGAGGGCCTTTTTCATATGGAGGTTTTTCATTTGAGGGTTTGATTGTTGGTGACAAGATTGGGTTGTCAAAAAGAATGGTAGGACAATCACTTGTGTGTGCCCTGTACCATGGACGAGACTTTCACTCAACATGATCCCCCCATTTAGAGATGTACTTAGATCACATTTTGACCTGTACATGGATGATGTTTCCTCAGACCTTGCAGAACATTCAAGGCTCTAGGAAGCATGAATCTTCTTTGAGTGTAACCCTAGTTTTGGCAAATGGATCAAGAAGATACATAAGCCGCCTTTTAGGTTCCTAATGGATTGTCAATGAGGTGGAAGTGGCTCCCTTGGCCATGCTTCTTAGTTTTGATGTTCCTTGTGTAAGGATTATCTTCTTAGTCTTGGTAAGTGCATAGGTGGTTTATGTGAAGTGTAATGTGGGAAGAGGGCTGGATGTAGCATAAAGAAGACTAAATGAAAGGGATGGAGCTACGTCATAAGGAAGATTGCATTGCAAATAATTGGGAAAATAGTGTTGCAATCCATGGTGTGGGCATTATGCACTTTGTGTTGGTGCATGGGAGTGAGTGGTTTATGTAGACGAAAATATTCAGTTATGTGTGTGATTTTTTCGGTGTATGTATTTGAATTGTTCGGGTTTACACATTTGGGCTTTCTGGGTGTGTACCTACAAGATAACTTGTTCTACTCCCACTCACTGGGGGGAGAGCCACTCTACCCCCTCAACTAGGGAGAATAGTTAGTAAAAGAAAGGGGTAACATAATTACCACACTCAGTTTGCCGAGCATGGTGGTTTGATCAAAGAGTGTGCAAGTGGTGTTATGGCAATGATTTCTTTGTGAGTTCTCTCCTCTAGGACGAGTTCTCATGCTTTTTTTAGAACCAAATCAGAGGTTGCCTCAAGCCTCACTTTTGTCTTCCATATTGTACCAATGTTTAAGGATGAGGTCCTTGATTTTTATTTGGGGATTCTTGAACCGTCAAATATCATCTCTTCTCCAAACCATCTTTGTATTTTATGGAGGTTTTTGTGATGTCTAAGATGGCTTCCTCAAGATACCTGTCTTGGGTATCCACAATTGCTTTGCTCCTCCATAGCAGCCTTGCAATGTGAGAAAATCTACTAGTAGAGTGGCTTGCTTAGGTCCTTGTTTTTGGTCACTCTGATAGTTGATATGGATGTATCATTGCTTTTCTTTGTTGACTTGCTAGTGTTGGTTATGGGACTTCTTTAGAATTGCTTCTAGAGCATATTAAGGCATCCTCTGCTCTAGTGGTTTTTATGCCTGGCAACCATTTGTTAGTTTGCTCTCAATTTTCAATGCTTCTTTTACCTTTGACTAAGATGTTAGTGTGGTCATGGTAATGATTACGCACAGTTTTTCAAATTAATTCCATTTGAGAAGTCCTTGTGTTAAACCAACGTTGCAATTTGTCAACTTTTTCCATGGTCATCCTAGTATGACTTTTTCCTTTTCTTGTTGTGATTGAGGTAGCACCAGTGCTCAAAAAAAACATATTATTCAACCAACTAAAGTAAGCGAAACTTTTAAATCTATCCGGTTTTTGTTTTTGAAAACTCTACTATATGCCAGTTTTATAACTAAAATATATGAAAAATCATTCCTTGAAATAAAGGTTACTTAAAATCAGTAGTTTTTTTCTTAATTTTTGCCCCGGTACAAATAGACTAGAAAGCCATTTTTTTTGGAGCACTAGGTAGCACATAGAACTTTACACATTGTGATTCTATCTAAATGAGCATCTTCACTATCAGCATCCCTTGTAATGGTTGGCTAGGTTTTTCTAAAGGTTTAATCTACATCGATTTATTTTTCAAGGCTAGTGATGCTAACCTTTGCTGTGTCTCATATGATATCACATTATTTGTACCATTCGTCTGGCTTTTAGCCCTTTTGTTAATATATATGTAGCTGGAATTTTATCATCATCATCTCATCAGCAGTTGGCTTATCTAGTTGAAGTATACATATGCTTATTCTATCTTTCTAGTCCTTAGAAGCGCTTGTTCACAGGATTTAAAGGAGTAGCCTTCAAGAGTGGCTATCTTAACTACTATACTCGATGGAGTAATTTCCAACCAAATCGAAATGGTCGAAGACCCCATATCTTTCTCTAAGTCACCAGTTCGTAGCTCCTTGGATTTAACATTTCTATCAAATCATGCTTTCCTTGCATCTTCTCTGCCATCATGGGGCGGACGTCTAAAAGTCTACTTTCTTAAAGCTTTTCAATCTTTCTTTCTAGGGCATCTGCCCTATTCCCACCCTATATGCCCACAATGCTGCAATGAGTTTGTGTTCCCACAGTCTGATCTTTCTCTTTTCCACTTTTTAGTTATATTTCACATATATTCTTGTTAGTTCGTGTTAGATTGAGGATATTAAGGTGAGGATGTCCTTTGCACTACCAAGAATGCATTCAAAAGATGTGCCATCATCTAATTAATAAAACAAGTTCCCATGCCACTTACTATTTCTTGATTGAGGATACTAAGGTGAGTATTTCCACTGCACTACCAAGAATTTACTCAAAAGATATGCAATCATCTGATTAATGAAAGGAGTTCCCCTGTCACTTAAGCACAATCAAATCTTAATATAACCTACTCGTAGAGAGAAACTTTTTGGTTGTTCTTTTGTCTGCTTTCCATGTATTTGTATTTTTATACAAGCCTTTGTCCATTTGGTAAGGTAGTCCATTGCAGTAATGATGTGATGGGCTCAAGTGCTTAAACGAGGCACTGTTGGAAAGGTTGTGCAGCTACAATTGGTGTAAGTGGCATTTGATACTTTATCATGGGTAGTTGATACCTTTGAAATTCTTTAGAGTGTTTGGCATAGATCAAGCATGTTATTGGAAATAGGATTGCAAGAATGCACACACACACACACACACACACACACAGTGGAGAAGCTCAAGGGAGCAAAAAATGAGATGATAGATAGATAATGAATGTGTGATGTACATAGATGATAAGTATACCCCAAGATGGGTGTATACCACACGAGAGAAAAAACTACCTAAAAAGAAAAAAGTGTCCCACGTGATCCAAGTGTGTTCACACACATCATTATTAAATACGGCTACAAATCCCCCGTGGGAGTGATGATGTGAACAAGGGGTGAGATGGTACTAAAAGTACAGAGATGTGCAAGGCTCTTTAGACTATGAGAGGGAGCCTAGACTAATTTCCTTAAAGGGAAGTAAGTTCAAAGCTTTGCGAAAAGCTTCAAACTTCTCTCGTGAAAGAGCATTCGTGAATAAATCTGCCATGTTGTCCTATGTTAGCAAATAAGCCAAGATGATTTTCCCTACGGGGTATCTCTCCCTAACATAATGATAATACATCTCAATGTGCTTGCAGTTATCATAGCGCTCTAGTAGTGGCTAAGGACACACCAATACCCAAATCAGCAATAGGGTGGCTGAGCCAAACACACTCAACTGTAGCTGTAAATGATGCCCTGCTGTCCATATTGGGTTGCTTCTTGTTGAGCCTCTTGTTGAGCCATGATATACATGAATCCCCAAGGCAAAAGCAAAAACCACTCATGGGCACTTGTGTGTTGTAATATCCAGCCCATTCTAGGTCTGTAAATGCATGCAGTTGTGATTTACTCCCCTTAAGATAAAACAACCCAAAGTTCTTAGTGCCCTTTAGGTAACGGAACACCCTTTTAACAAACTGCCACAATGCTTTATGCCTGGGCTACGCATAAATCTTCTCAATATTGAGACCCCATAATGAATACCAAGCCTGGTGTTACATAAGAAGATAATCCATCCAACAGCTTCTTAATATAGGCCACCATTAAAAGAGTCACTTACATCTTTAAGACTAAGTCTCAAACTAGGTTCCATAGGTATAGCCATAAGTTTGAAGTCTCCAATATTGGACCTCTTCAACAATGCCTCTATGTATTGTGTCTACAGCATAACAATGCCATCATTATGGTGTCAAAACTCAATGCCCAAATAATACGATCTGACATTCCAAAAGATCTATGTAAATTAACTTATAAAAGTTAAAATATGATCATCATCAGGGCCCGTGAGCAGCATGTCATCAATATATAGCATGATGACCAAAAATTCATCTTTAGTCCTCTTAATGTAGAGGGTATTATCAGTAGGGCTTTGCAAAAACCTCGTGCAACCAAGTATGCATGTATCTTCTCATACCATGCTATGGGAACCTACTTAAGACCATACAAAGCTTTTTTTAATCTGCATACTTTTGATTCATGACCTTTCTGGAACAAAACCATGAGGTTGAGATACATAGACCTCCTCATGCAAATCTCCATTTCAAAAAGTAGTTTTGATGTCCAATAGAAGTACATTACAACATTTATGTGTTGCTATGATACTTTGCATGGTAGTCATTCCAACATCTATGTGTTGCTATGATACTTTGCATGGTAGTCATACAACATGTGAGTGCAAAGATCTCACCATAGTCAACACCTTTTTCTTGTGCATAACCCTTTGCAACAAGCCTTTCTTTGTATCGCTTCACACTACCATCAACTTTACGTTTAAGCTTATAAACACATTTCGTGCTAATGTCCCTCTTGCCATGGGGTAAATCAGACAACTCCCAAGTATTATTTTTTAGTAAAGCATCATATTTAGATTTCATAGCACTCATCCATTGTTCTAATTCCTTTACTTCATCAAAAGACACGTGTAAGACACCTATTTAAAAAATATGTTGCGCACATGACTTCTTCTAGCTAGAAACCATGTGGTAACTCTTAACATTTTTTCATACAATGTGTCATCTCCATGAGACCTATTTTTGTGTTCAACTATATCGTTTTGCTGAGGTGTACAAGGCACAGTACATTGGTGTTTATCCCAAGATCAGCAATGTATGCATGAAACTCCTTAGATATATACTCCCCCCCTCGATCAATACTACGCAGGGTACCAATCTTACATGTAGAAACATTTTCAACCATAGCACATAAAAACCTATGATTTCTATTTCAATGGATATACCTAGGTATGTCTAGAATAATCAACAAATTAATGTGACAAAATAGAGGTAGCCCCCAATAGATGGTGTCCTCATAGGACCACATACATCACTGTGTATAAGCTACAATTTTTGGATAACTCTAAGTGAACAATCTTTGGGAAATGATGCATGTTGCATTTTTCTAAGAATGTAGCCCTCACAAACATGTTGAATAAGGGCTTCAAGATATGGCAACTCAAACACATGTCATGCTTATACAAACGCAACAAAATACTAAAGTTCAAGTGACCAAAGCGTGCATGACACATCTAAGCATCACCCATTACCTTTGTGGAAAAAATTATACATACATCATACTTTTGTCTTTCATATGCATCTAGCCTGTAAAGGCCATGAGACAAAGTACTAGAAGCAACAATTGTATTTTATCACTCTCTGTGCGATCAAGAACAATACATTTGTCATCTACAAATTGAACCACTAAGCCAGTCTTAGTAATGGCATAGATAGATAACAAGTTCTTATTGATCCCTGGTACATATAATACATGTGAGAGTGTGATTGTTCATTAGGAATTTTTTGGACCCAAAGAGGGTCTCTTCGATTAACTTTTGATTAGGAATGGACCAATAGAAAGAGGGCTGGGTGCACATTTTTGACTTCTTTGACCCTAGGGGGCCTAGGCTTTGGTTTGCTAATGGGGCCTAATTACTACTCTTGTCCCCCTACCTCTTGGGCCCAAACTTAGAGGTCCCCCCACCTAGAATCGCGCAGATGAAAAACCCTAAAAATTAAAAAATTTTAATTTTTTCCCAAAAGTGTGTTTTTCCTCTCGAACTTCCCCCCAACATACTCTAGGTCTGGAAAGCTCATTTTGAACCTCTTTCTTCCTCTTCTAAGCTCTCCATTGCTGTAGAAACTCCATACCTCTCAAGCTCTCCCTCCTTGTCAAGCTCCCTCAATCTCAAGCTCCCTCTCCCTCTTTCTTCCTTTTCTAAGCTCTCCATTACTGCAGAAACTCCATCCCTCTCAAGCTCTCCCTCCTTCTCAAGCTCCCTCCCTCTCAATCTCCCTCTCTCTCTCTCTCTCTCTCTCAAGTTCCCTCCCTCTCCATTGCTGTAGAAACTCTATCCCTCTTTAGTCTACCCTAGGTTTAGGAAGCCTATTCTCAAACTCTAACCCTCTTTTAAGCTTTCCATTGCTGCACTGAAAACCCTGAACTTTCTCTTCTCTCCACTCTTCTATTGTAAAACAAGCTTTTCTTTTTCCTCCTTCTCTTTTCTTACCAACATGGCCTCTTCCAGTAATGTGAGAAGACCTAGGGAGAAGGTGGAAGAGCTTGTGCTGCATAACACAAGAGATAAGAGAGTTTGGGCTCCAACAAGATTCAGGGTTGGGGCTTGGGTCTACATACAGCCAAGCTCTAAGGGACCACATCGAGTGCGTCAACTGGGGAATATGCTACATCATTGGAAGGGGCGGCTACAAGGTGCGTCAACTGGGGAATATGCTACATCATTTGAAGGAAGGACTGGTTGCCATAGTGCAACATGTGTATACCCTTGGAGACCTGTACATTCAAGGCCAACGACCAAGGTTTCCTTCAAATTGTTAGTGTAACATAAACACAACTTTAACAACATGCTAATATTGAATTTTTGTTTCAAATTTTCTTATGATTCTCCATTTTCTTATGTCTCTCTGCAGATATTTTCCCCTCTAATTATGTTGAGGAACAACCACTACTACAAAGTCTCACTGGAATTTTCTATGCTATGTATGCATCCATTGGAGAGGCAATGTTTGTATCTCAAAGGCCAAGTGATCTTGTACAGAACAATATCTTTTTCTTTTCTTACTCATATTTTGTAGATAAAAAACCAGGTTTATTTGGAAAGCTAGAAGAGATCCCCAACCCCCCTCTTAACAATCCCGAATGGCCCAAACCTGATGCTTGGACCATCGTATGCTTAAAGTTTAAGATGGTAAGTGATATCAAGACATCACTCAAGTTTTCAAAGGCATCTAGGTCAGTAGGGCTAAATTGGTTTTGTCCTTTACATGTTTTTGTGCACATGTTCGATTCCATGCCAATGCACCAAACAAAAATAATGTATATTTGTAAGGAGGTACGGTCTGACCTCATTCATAGGAGAGAGTTGGGAGGTTAATGAGGGGTCACATCAAGGTGATGTGTACAAGTGCAAACTAGTACAAGGTGATGTGTACAAGTGCAAAGTAGTAGATTCTACAGTGTCTTTTCCTTGTGCCTTTCTAGTTTTTTGATGCACTCTCAAGTGCCATGGGTTTTATTCATATCTATTATTCTTTATATTTTTTCACTCTCGAGTGCCATGGGTTTTATTCATATCTATTGTTCTTTATACTTTTTCTTTTTCAAATGCATGCATGCATAGACTCTATGAGTTGTATGCATGCAGAGCTCTCTTTATTGCATGCTCTATGCGTGGATAAAGAGCTCTCTATGCATCCTTAAATTTATCTATACATGCATACATAGAGCATACATAGCTCTATGCATGCATACATAGAGCATACATAGCTCTATGCATACATATAGCATACATAGTTATATGTATGCATACATAGAGTTATGTATGATCTATTTATGTTGCATACATAAAGCATGCATAGCTCTATGCATAGAGCTATGTATTCTCATTAGAGCATACATAGCTCTATGTACATAGAACTATGTATGCATGTATGCTTTAACTCTATGCATGCATAGAGCTATTTATGTCCTAAATATGCTCTAATGAGTACCATAGCTCCATGCATTCTCTAGCTCTATGTACATAGAACTATGTATGCATGTATGCTTTAACTCTATGCATGCATAGAGCTATTTATGTCCTAAATATGCTCTAATGAGTACCATAGCTCCATGCATTCTCTAGCTCTATGCATACATACATAGAAAGTATACATAGTTCTATTTATGCATACTTAGAGCTATGTATGCTCTATTTATGCATACATAGAGCATGCATAGCTCGATTCATGTATACATAGAGCTCTATGCATGTATGCCATACATAGAGCTATGTATCCTCTATTTATGCACTATCTATGCTCTAATGAGCATATTTATGCCCTAGGTATGCACTATTTATGCTCTAATGAGCATACATAGCTCTATGTATGCAAAAATAGAGAATAGATAAATAAAGCATGAAAACTAGCAAAATGAAAGCTTAATTACACCAAGAACAGTACTATGCATAGAGTCTTGCTTGGTTGTGATTCATTTCCTTCCTTCCTTGCTCTACCATAAGCATATTAATTCTCTCTTATTGGATACATGGGTAGATGGCAAAAAGTGGCAAAGTTCTTATCTCTCTACATGGCCCCCTTATGTTTAAGCAGCATGAGTAGATAGCAAACAGCCTATAAAGCAAGATGTTATACATGAAGAAGAAGTACATATCCATACAGTCTTTATAAGTATACTACCTAAAATTGTGCTTTATGTTTTAAGAAAAAAAATATTATCTTATAATAAATTAAAATTAATGTTCATTTGAATGTATGCATGTAGCTTGAAGTAATGCACCGGTTACCTACGTAGGATGAATATGAGTTTGCATTATAGAGAGGTTTGGAAGCTTTCTTTAAAAAGGTAGAAAAAGAATGATGGATTACTATATTATGGAGACCATGCTTGGAAAGCATGGCAAGCAAGTCTTAAACTTGTAACCTCTTTGTTTTTCTAAAAGCATTTAGTTTCATTGTATTTTAGGATCAAAAGATTATCTTATAAACAACTTAAAATTAATATTCATTTGAATGTATACATGTAGCTTAAAATAGTGTAGGTTTGGAAGCTCTCTTTAAAAGGGTACACACAAAAAATGATGGATTACTATTTACGGAGACCATGCTTGGAAAGCATGGCAAGTAAGTCTTAAACCCATAATCTCTTTGTTTTCTTAAAAGTGTTTAGTTTTGTTGTGTTTTAGGATCATGTTACTACAAAACCGTGGCCAAGCGAGTTTGCATTATAGAGAGGTTTGGAAGCTCTCTTTGAAAGGGTGCACAAAAAATGATGGATTATTATTTATGGAGGTCATACTTCGAAAGCATGGCAAGTAAGTCCTGAACATGTAACCTCTTTGTTTTCTTAAACAATGTTTACTTTTGTTATGTTTTAGGATCATGTTACTGGCATGTGCAACTAGAGAGTAATGGAAGTATCTAGCCTCTCAAAACAATAGAATTAGTATGAAACTACAAGATGTGACAACAATCAAAATGTGTGAGAGGAGAGAAAATTAGAATATAGTGTGATCAAAGTAGTGTTGATATTATGCTCTCCCACTTTATAACTCGTCATTTGGTAATTTTGCATATTTTTACCTTTTTGTCCCAATGCTACATATTTATGTTTGTTAATTTTTTTGTTATGATTGACAGCATGCCGTGAGATTGATGGCATGGTATTTATATTGAAGATTATATCATGACATAGTTTTTTTTTTTGAGACATTTTCCTTATCCAACCATGAATCATAATCATGGTTAGATAAGAAGAACTCATAGTTGAGGATATGATTCCTCTTTTTGTATATAACATATATATCATAAATATGCTTTCGGTATTTTGGATATTAAATGTAATGTCTTTCTATGCTCTTAAATGTTATGAGATCTTTATCTTCTTAATGTGCTCTCAATAATGTGTAGTTAAATTTAAGTTTTAAAAAAAGGGGCAAAATGGAGGAGATTAATCTCTCCCATTCTACCCCAATTTTTGGCTTTTCGTTTATAAATGTGGTTACAACCGTGTGAACCCATAGCCACATTACCAACCTCATTTATGAAACAAGATTTATTTCAATCTCTAAATCCTTTGATTTCTACATGGATAATAGAAATGCAGCTATACCCCTATTTGTTGTAAGTGAGACCAGGTCCCTTTCTTCCCACAACAATTGGCAAAGTTGATACTTTAGATGGTTTTTACATTAAAGGACTTTTGATTCAAGGACCTTCAACATTTAACTTCCACTTACGACTCTATATTCTCTAAGTCTTGGTGCTCTTGAGTGTTGGATGAAGTTACCTTAAATATTCCATGGAATTGAGATCTCTCTTGCTTGACTAGTCAAAAAGATAGTGATACTATGGCAAGTTTTGGTGGATTTCAAGCTATACAAAAGTTGGCACTCATATACCCAAGTATTACAATCTTAGAAATTTGATTTACTCATGATACTTACGTATTCTTAAGACACTTGAAAATTTCCCTCCCTTTCCAAACTTGATAGTATACTTTATTTCAAAATGCCGATCCAAGATTTTATCTCTCTATTTGACTTCTTTGATACATAAATCTTCGTGTGAGGCTTCAAATCACTTCAGTGCAACAATTACAGATTCCAATCAACAAGACTCTCTCAATCACAATCACTTCTTTAAATAAAATAGATAATAGATTATCTATGAAACAATTATCTTTCATAAGAAATAAAAGAGTTAAAATTCTCATGTGAAGCTCAATTCCACTTGATCACCCTCGAGCTATCTCACTCTCAAGCTCATTCACAATCTTAAGTATATTATTCTCACTTACAATCTCAATCATAACCACCTTAAAAACTAGGTTTTTTTACACACAAAAAATCATGTTTTCACATGTCACAGTTTGGAGACCTGCTTCCGGCTAGCGTATCAATCGAGATGAGAGGTTCACTTGAGAAAAGTTGTTCTCTACTAGGTTACCTACAATTCTCTCATCATATGTCTTTTCTTCAAGTTCTAAGCATACATAATCCTTAGAATAATATTATGACTCCAAGAGACATAGTTAAAGCTAATTTTAAGAGTTCTTTTTTTTGGGATCAATAATAATAATTATATATATAAACTTAAAAGAGGTCCAGATATACTGAAATACAGCGAAGTAAAAAGTAAAAAATATGTACTTCCCTACAGTCCTCTACTTATCACTTTTCATTTCATTTAAGATTTTACAAACAAAATCCCATCTCTCCTCCTCCATCAAGAAGCTAGAGTTCTCCCAAGATATCTAATAACCCAACAAGATACAAGCCTCCATCATTGCTTCAGTAGTGCAGCAGTGGACTTTATTTCCAACTTTCCCTCCTTCTTAGACCATATCTTCACTGTGGGTCTAGTTCCCACTAGATTCTCTATAAAAGCAACAAAAGTGTGATCAACCTATTTTTCCTTAAGATACCACCTCAATCTGGGGAGTCTCTTTTTCCCCTCCCAACACCTCACCTGCAGCATAAAAGTTAGTAATTAGGAGCTCACTCCCAGTATGATTGAAGCTTCATCCAAACCAGGGCAGAAGTCAGATGATGTTCCTCTGCAGATCTAGTATCAGCCAGTCCAACTCAATACATCTTAGTTTATTCAGATTGCATACATACCAGCACATGCACACACATTTTTGCATTAAATCTGACTCTTGCATGCCAGCACTTGAGACCTTCAGAAAAATAATGGCATTCCTAGTAAACTAGATTTACCACAAAACACAACCTCTGATAATGTTAAATAATTGCCCAGCATGTTCATCTCACTGACTGACCATTTGCCCAGAATCCAGTCCCCCTAGAATTTTTAAATGCCCAAGCCCTTCTCTGTCCATTTAGAGATATTTGACCAGGTCCCTCTGATTGCTGGGAAGTCCCAAAAAGCATGTTTACCATCCTCTACTAAGGATCTACATCTGGGGTAGATACCACTGGAGATACTTCTCTTTTGGAGTTTAGAACCAATAGGTAGGGCCCACATACCAACCTTCCACATAAACACCTGGAACTTCTTAGGAACCTGACTTTCCCATAGAAGTTTCCACCTCTTTTTCCAAGAAGCAGAGCTCGAGCTCACTTTCCAAATTTTATTGCAATATTCCACATTAGCATCCCCACATCTCATCAAGGAATACAGCTCTCTGGTTTTGCCATCCTTTAGCTTGATACCATTAAGCCAAGACCAATCTTTAATCCAAACTGATTCATCAATTTGCAGTAGAGCACAGCCCCCTTTGTATTAGATCAAATGCTTAAATTACCAGATCTCTCTCCCTACCAGATAATTGAAATTCCCAAGTTATGTGATCCACATCTTTCCATCCTACCACATCCCAATCCCAGCAAGCATTCAAGTACGTAAGACCTTTATTATTAAGCTTCTTAGCTGAGGAGATGTCATATAAGCCTAGAGGGGGGTTAAATTTGTGTGTCCACCAAATTCCCAAGCTAAGCATAGAATTGCCAATCACCCTACATCCCCCATCCCAAGTCATGAGGCCGAGGCACTCTTTCCATCTTTTGCATAACATTTTGAAAACTGCAGAGTTAGTAACCTTACGAGGGGCAAAAGAAAACAATTTATCCTTCCAACCCAAATGCACCCATACTCAACTAGTTCCCTTATCATTAAGGCCCAAGGAGTAATCTGAAGCAGACATTTATGAGGCATCAAGGCAGTCCTTGCAATACAGTGAGTAGGCATATGAAGAATACTAATACCACCTTCTTCTTTTGGAACATGCAATTTGTCCCATGCAGCCATGATTGAATTAACATCATTATATTCTTGGTCATTGTATTCCTCACTTTCCAATATGAACTTATTCTTCTTTGAACTTTGTTGCTTGTAGTGTTTTGCCTATGCATGCGGAAGGAATGGCTAGAGCCATGGAGAGACAAGCGATATGATCAACAGAGCAAGGAACAGTCACGCATTCATAGTCTAATAGTGAATGATGAGTGTGAAGACAGAGGTTGAGGTGTTTTAAGGATGTTTGAATCTTTTGGAATATTGAGCTAGAACTAGCATGGAGTGTTATTATATTGAGTACATGGAATATGGAGTACATGGTCTATATCCCATAATGACTTGCTTTTGTTCATTTTGAGGATTAATCTTTATTGAATACATATTCAAAACTTCCATGAGAGAATGGAAAGGACCAATGATCATCCTATGCTTTTGTTTATGTGAAGACAATATGTAAAAATTGCGAATAGAGTTTCACACAATGTTTCTCAAAAGAATCGCTCAAACTCGAGGCTCGCTGCTCGAACACAGACGCTTGGTAATTCGACTTACTCCTCAAGGGTGGACCCTTCATGCCCACTTGACCCTCTATCAAATGGGGGTGATAAAAATTATCGGGAAATCACTGATAGTATATTTTAACCGATATTGGGTGTTGACTTCCAATGAGCTCAAATTTTATGGAAAGTCACATACCTTAGGTGCTTGATATTTTAGATAAAGCCCTGAACTTGTCAATTTGCGTGGCCAAGTTGCCAAGTGTGTTCAGTATGTATTTTGGGTAGGCATGGAAGTGTTTTCATGCCATGCTAGGGGGTGGATCCACAAAATATTTGAGGCAAGTTCTTGAAGGACTTTGCTATTTTTATTCATTGGAAGTTGAGTCTACAGCTACTATCACAGCCTAGGAGGTCTCATAGCTAGATACTGAGCTATAGAGTTCAGAGATTGACATAGTTGTTGATTAGATGTCATTGGATCAACAAGGCTTGGGTGTTGGAATGCCCCAAACTTTGTGATGTAGCGCCGAAGGTTTTGGGTCAATCTAGATGAGCACGTATGAAGCGGCTTAAGCATCTCGTAAAAGATGGCTATTGAAATAATCCAACTTGAGAAGAGTACATATATGGGTATAGAGTTACTCATAGAGGAGTACGGAGTTACTCAACCAAATAGAGAGAAAGATTTGGTGTTTTGATAGACAAAGTAAAGTGGATGTCATTCCTCTTTATTTCTCCAAGAAAAGCAAACTTAAACATATTTGTGTTTTGTAATATGTTTATGAACTGCGTACTTGGACTATTATTCTTTGTTGGTCATCAATTACATTTGCGTAGTATATTGCCACCTACGGTAAGTAGTGCATTGCCACTGTAATGAGGAGGCAACAAAGAAATGCTATACATCAGACTTTATATTGGTATTGAACACAAACTGGATGTTGTGTTGTTCATGTTAAATAAATCTCGAAGTACATAGATTGAATTTTTTTATTCTATTGATGTAAGGTGTGTTGGAGGCATACCTCGACATATATCGTATACATGTACAGACATGGTAAAGCAAGAAAGAGCTTCTCATCTATTACCTTGTATTATTTTTTTAATTCTATCAATGTAAGGTCTGTTGGAGGCATACCTTGGCATATATCGTAGCATATACATGTACAGACATGATAAACAAGAAAGAGCTTCTCATCTATTGCCTTATAGTAAATCATTGTCCATGGTTGGAATGGTTTACATTTTTTTTGGGTATTGTTTGACCTGGTAAAGACATCCAAAGACACACACGTGTAGGGTGTGTTTGGACAGTGTTGCTAGCATTTAGATGTGAGCATAGATAGCTCATATACATGTTTGTAGAGACGCGGCTAGCCGTAGAGGCATACAGATATATTGTCAGGCACCCGAAGTGGTTGCCATTGTATATGGAGGCATGTATCTACTCGTGCGCTAGGATTGGTACTCCCATTGGTGTAAGTTACTCTTAATGTTCTAGTAGTGCGTAGACACTATCTATCTGGAAATCATCCTCATTGCAAGATGTGCAAATTGTTCTTGGAAGAACGGAAGAACTTTTGAAGAGAGGAAAGTGTAGCTTTCCTTAGACTATGTGTAAGGTCAATTGAACTTTACCACATTATAGAACAATTTGCTAAAGACTTGTAACAGTTGCACAAATTTGTTGAATTAAAGTCCATGTGGTTTCTAACCACAAGACTAAAACATCTTTGATGTCGTTGAACATGCAAAGGAATTCCTTGAATGTCTGAGTGCATTCATTATGAAGTTCTTGAGGATTTGAGAACTTCTGGCATATACTAAAGGCATGATGTTATTCGATGCCTTAGCACCAATTTGTGTTTTATTGGACATCTTTCATAGTTGCAAGTGGCAACTATGGTTTGGTGTTCTAGATGAAACATGAGTGCTGCATAATTCCTTGGTTGTAGTACTTAAGGAAAATATGTGCTGTGTGTCTTGCTTTCCTTGTCATAGTACTTAGGGAAGTTATAGGCCTAGATGACCATATGGTCTACACACATACACTTGTTTTTGCGGACAAAAACTCTTCTTGAAGGGAAGAGTAAATTAATTGACAAAGTTTCTTTATCGCGTAGCCTGTAAAACGGCATGCATGAGTCACCTATAGCGGAGGCGAAGCTCGACCGGACATGGAGTTCGAAGCACATGTGGCGAGTGTGTCTGGGGTTCAGGAGTGAGGCACCTAGGTGGGAGGACCATGGGCAACCAGGTTAGTGTGGGCAGGCAGGTCACTATATAAGCAGGCAATGTGGATACTTATCGACATTCCTCTATGGTTGAGTGGTGACTAGAGCTCTTGGCCCTCTTGTACCGCGTCTATCCAGAGTACAGAGTTGCTTGTAAAGAGTATGGAGTTACTTAGCCAAATTGAGAAAGAATTTGGTATTAAGATAGACGAGATAAGTGGCAAAGTCCAACTTTACGAAAAGTCGTAAAAAGATTCACTTGTACAAATTTGTGTTTCATAATATGTTCATGAAGTGCGTACAGTACCCATTATTTTTTGTTGTCATCGGTTATAGTTGGGTAGTATATAGATAGATAGTGCATTGCCATTGTAATGAGAAGGCAACAAATATATGTTATACGCCGAACTTCATATTGGTATTAAACACAAATTGAATGTTGTGTTATTCATGTCAAAGCAATCTCAAAGTACCGAGATTGATCTTGTTTGTCGATTAGTGTAAGGTGTGTTTGTAATGAAGTAGATTTGGTTGCACATACACATGTAAATGTCCCTAAGCCCAAGTGCCTAGGCCCCATTCCCCATGCACATATAGCCCAAGGCCCCTCCCAAAAGTACACATGTAAATGTCCCTAAGCCCAAGTGCCTAGGACCCATTTTCCATGTGTATGTGCAACCAAATCTACTTCATTACAGTGTTGGAGACATACCTAATCCACATATCATAGCATATGTATATACAGACTGAATAAGCAATAAAAATTTATCATTTATTGCTTTATAGAAAATCATTTCCCATAATTGAAATGGTTTACGATATTGTTTCACATAGTACAGGTGTCCAGTGAGACCACACTTGTAGAGGTGTGTCTGGATGGTGCTATTAACTTTTGGATGTGACCATAGATAGCCCATGGAGAAATCATAGTTTCAAAGACCAGATTACGAGGTGTACTGTGTATCGATGAGAAATTTTTAAGTGGAAGGATAGGTCGTTAATGGTCTCAAGTCAGAACAACTATATATGCTTACCAACAACTTTCCCTAGTTTGTATTCGCAGACGAAAACTCTTTAGAAAGGGTGGATGATGTCACGTAGCCTGTTAACAGCATGCATGAGTCGCCCATAGCAGCGGCGGCGACGCTCGACCAGACATGGAGTCCACACGCCGGAGCGCATGTGGCGAGTGTGCTCGAGGTTCAAGGGTGAGACACCTGGGTCGGAGGACCATATGGGCGGCCGGGCTAGTGTGGGCAAGTAGGTCACTATATAAGCAAGCAATGTGGATACTTATCGACATTCCTCTATGGTTGGGTGGTGACTAGAGCTCTTGGCCCTCTTGTGCTATGGCGGCGACTACCGCGATGTAACATTCTTCCAACTAAAAAAGATGTGAAAACATATGAGCTCGCTAGGCTCTTTAATATCAAACATCTCTACAAACTATATGGCCTTGCCCCACAAATATAGTGTTGGGTAGAGATAGAAAGTTTGATAGTCATCTTGAAGGAAGAGATCGGAACACGAGGTTTATTATGTATCGATATTCACTTTTTAAGTGAAAGAATAAACTAGAAAAGGTCTCAAGTGAGAACACATACGCTTAACAACTTTCCCCATACTGTTTTCACGGACGAAAACTCTTTAGAAAGGGGGGTAATGTCACGTAGTCTATAACAGCATGCGTGAGTCGTCCGTAGCGGTGGCGGAGTTCGACCGGATATGGAGTCCACACACCAAAGCACGTGTGACGAGTGTGTCCGGGGTTCAGGGGTGAGACGCCCGCGTTGGAGGACTGTGGGCGAGCGAGCTAGTGTGAGCAAGCAAGCCACTATAAAAGCCTAGTAATGTGGACACTTACCCACATTCCTGTATGGTTGGGTGGTGACTAGAGCTCTTGGCCCTCCTTGGTTATTGCGGCGACCACTGCGATGTAACACCCACCTTGGAGTCGTTAGATCCCCTACGTATGCCTTCATTCCACTAGAGAAGCAGAGCAAATAGGACTCCCATGCAATCCATGCTGCCTTTGCTTGGTATGGGGATTCATTTGGGGTTAAGGCATATTGCCTCTTATCACCCACACCACTGAAAATTCTCCTTTAGTTTAAGTGTAATAACCTTCAATGAACTGTCTCATAAGAGGGAATGAGCTCTCTTCTACAAAACGAGCATGTGCAATCAATAACACACATTCATGTGTATGTGTGTAAAATATAAATGTAAGTTTATAGATGTATGGATTTGTATATGTTTGTAAATAAACTATATAAATATAGTTATGAATCTCTCTTTCTCCTTGTATGCATAAAAAGGAAGTTCATATTACTTGGAGAGTATGAGAAAATTTGACAATAGCATGCGTAATAGAGAATCAAAAAATGAGAGAGAGAGAGAGAGATTGAGGCCTTTCAAGTGATGGCGTAGAAGAGGACCATTGTATGAAACTCAAAATGTTCCATCATTGCCTATAGACTAGGATAGGGTTTTCTTTTGACTCTTCAAAATAATTTATAGACATTTGTGACAACACACTTGTGTTGAGTGCATTCGGCTCCAGCTTAGTCTAGAACTTGTAAATTGCCTTTTTCAATTCGCGGTGAAAAGGATCGACACAAGGTTTGGTAAAAATAATATTTTATGAACACTAGGCTGCTTTCAAAATAATATTTTATGAACACTTGACTCATGCAACTATTTACAAGAATCCCAACTAGTAGTAGGGAAAAGCCTTCGGGAGGCATTTCTCGAGAAGGCGACCAGCAGAGGCCTTCGGGAGCCCGCCTCCCGAAGGCCTTTCCTGGCCGTCATGAACGAGGGAGGGAAGGCAAAGGTCTCAGTCATACACTTCTTCAGCAACAAGAAGGAATATATGCCAACAGCTCGTGGTTTTTGGTGTGGACGACGACACTTCAACACTAAGAGAGGATGGCAACCATGTAAAAATGCACCAGATTCGTACTCCGAAATTTAATGCTCCTGAAATCAACCGACCCCCGTCCATGATGTCTCACAAAGATGTAATTATTATTAGTCCATTCGAAGAGCTCCGAACTCACTCTCATTCTCATAAGTGGAGACGACCCAGTAACTTCACAAATCACATTGGGAAAGAGCAAAAGAAAGCAAACTCAATGATTGTTCTAAAAGGAACCACCTCTACAACGTTAGAGCATCAAGAGTTGGAAATCTATGACCAAAGCCTAATTCTCAATACGAGTCGATGCTAGAGACTATTAGACGGTCATACAAGCTCCCCATGCAATTTTTCAACCAGTTTCATGAGAGGGTTTTGCACGCTTACAGCTTTCTAATAGAAAAAACATTAATTGACATAAATGTTTCTGATCTTTGACAATCTATGATGGATTTGTTCTTGTGGTATTGAATAAACACTAAGAGGTTAAATAAAAGAGGGGAGAAGGATGGGAAGCGATGAAGAGCAGACTAGGCCATGCATGCGGTGCGGGCTGGTGGGGGTGGGTTTGTGTATGGGCGGGCTGGCAAGAGACTCTCCCTGCTCGTCACTCGTGAAACTCTTACCAAACCTCCTTTGATTCGTCTTCAAGTAATACCTAAAAAGCGTCACGTGCCAAGTTATGTTTAAAAACTATTTCAAGCTAAAATCAGTGTGTCATGTAAAGTTATGGCTTTTTTTTAACATGAAAATAATTTTAAAAATCAAAGGCTAGGAAGTCAACTTTAACATTTTGTAGTCTTTAGAATAGCCACCATTTCAATATCACCATCCTAACAATTGTCGTATATTTGAAATGGAAGGGAAAGAGGCCATGTGAAGCTCATCATACAGCAATTATCTCCACATGAAAATGATGCACATCAAAATTGAAGACAAGAAACATTTTCATGTAAGTCCTCACTTACAAGCTCTCTTTGCACATTTGAGAATATACAGACAGCTGTAATAATGATAAACATCACAACAAACTAGAAACTTTTCCGATTTAATCTCTGCTTTAGCTCCAAAAATGCTAAACATCAGGCATTCAATACACACAAGCCTCTAGGTTTTGAGAGGTGCCTTCTTCTCTCTGTCAGATATACGAGCGGGTCCAGTTGTGTGTGACTTGAATCTGCCTCTTCCTCCATCCTCATCTTTCTCCTGTTCAGAATTCATTAGATTTAGCGACACTTACCAGCCGCAACAAACCATTCCTGACAAAGAAAAGATCACAACACCACAGAAAAATAAGACCTGTGACTCACCTTCTTCTTGACAATTTGAACCACATCCTCATCATGAAGAACATGAGAAATCCCACATCGCTGTGGGTAATGCTTCGCACTACTTCCCCACACCAGCACATATTTGACATCCTTAAGCAAATTTCTGTGAATATGGTTGCAAAAGTCCTCCACGGAGCAGCCCCCTCTGTCCTAGGCAACACAAAAAGATGAGGTAAAGCAAGATGCCAAAAAAGCATTTCAACAAGAATAGATCACAAGTACAGCACTTAGAACAAACAAATCATTCAAAGATAGGTGGACATAATTATTACAGTCGACAAGACGACAGGCTCAGAAAAATCCGGTTGTTGGCCCTGTGGCTTTGTGTAAACCCGTACAAGGCCCATCTGCTCCCACATCTTTGCCAGTAACCTGTCAAGGTTCAGCTGAAAATTCAAGACGAAGCCAAATCAATAGACATAGAATAAGAAAACCAAAAAGTAATTGCTGAATTGAAAATATTTCTTGAATTATGAAAAAAAAATGCATAGAAAACTTTACAAACCTTGAGATTACAGCTTATAACTATGGAATTGGGTTGACGAGCTAATCTGTCCACATCGTCAATACCTACAACATCAATCTTGTTGTACACGTATGCACACTTGATATATTTTCTGTTTCCTTCAATAACATCAATAAAATCGTCGACAGAAGCATCCTCTTTGAATAAGACCTGCATTGTAAAGACACTTGTATGCGTTTAATACAGCATGTGCAAGACTAAATAACATTATTATGGGACACGTGTCAAGAGAGCTTCTATGCAAATAAATAGTGCATAAAAAATACCTCTGCATTATGGATTTTGTATTCATGCAAGATTTGGTAGCAGAGCTTTTCATCCACATTTGTGAGAGGCAGTGTGCTATTGAAGGAGATTCCACCAGTTTTCTTCTTTTTAAAGTAGATCTGGGGGTAATAGTCATATTTCAGAAAACGGTAATGTCTGAAATTGAAGGAACATAACTACGCACCACAGTCAGAACAAACACAACCACCTGAGGCGGCCTTTTGTTGAGTCGCAATCCTACTGCTTCCAACTCCCTTGTTAGGATCTGACGATGGCCTTCACTCTGGAGGTAAGGGGAAAGTCAGGGTGAGAATCTTGCATTATTGACCACCTTTGAGTCAGTTTACAAGAAAAAATCAATTCAAACAACAGCAAAAAGAAGCAGCATTAACCAGCCGAAACCAGGAACACAAGGCTACCCCTGAACATTGATTGGCAAAACTTTCTTAAAACAGCGAGGAAACCAGAAAGTCAACAGGTATAAGAATATCCCTTCAATGCAATTTCTTCTAGAACCATGCAGCTGTAATGTATGGCACAAATACATCCATTAAACATTTACGCACTGAATCAAAGACCGATTCCAATGTAGAGATGAGTGTGTTTTAAATCCTAGGAGAGATGTCTCTTTTTTTATGCAGTCACGAGAGCTCAAACTTCACATCTAAAAACATAGGCATATAATGTATATGTATGCACACATCCATAGATGCACACGTTCTTCAAAATACTTCAACCCCAAACATATGTCAATGTACACCAAACATATTAATATTTATAATGGCATCACCCATGATAGTAACATACCCTCAACCAAAAAGTTTATCACAAGGCTTCGAAATTTCCGAGGTGAATGCACTCTTCAACAAAGTACACCTTCACTGAGATATTTTTGTTTCTACATACAGTTTTCTTCCCTTTCAAAATGCAATCAAACCCTAATAGTCAATGCATCGTCTCTTGCCATCTCTTGTCAGTCTTTTATCACAACAATAAATTCATTGCAACTCTGAATGAAAAATGATACAGTACATGATTGGCTACAAGTATACAACTCCTTTTTTTTAAGGCAGTACAATTCAAGAATGCTAGCTTTGTTACAGTCATAAACAGCAAGAATTTTGCTGCAAGAAATATTTGCAAATCGAGCAATCAAATGACTTAGTTACAAAGCTAAAACGATTACCTTTGAAGCATCAAGGACCATCAGCACGAGATCTGAAGATTTGGCAACTGCAATGACCTGACAACATGCACATCAACTCTCTCTCTCTCTCTCTCTCTCTCTCTCTCTCTCTCATTTTACACACAGGGATCTACGTAGTACGTAGGCCCTTTCTTTTTCTTTTTCGTGTTCTGGCATCCAGTCTACACATGGATCATATGTAACATCTTTTTGGCTCTCATAGACGCTTCGGGCCTTTAGTAAACATTTATAAGATTTTTCTTTCTATGTGTGCATGTGCATGAGTGCAACGACTGTAGCTCCCCAGTTTCTAGAAACGTTTCACAAGTTTCAAAATGGCAAAATGTGTTTTTTTTGTGACTATACAGAGCTCGTACTGCAACCAATGGCACCGTTACTGCATTTGCACACAAGACATTTGTCCCATCCGGGTGCACTGGCACGTGAAGCAAAACTACAAGTCATATTGGCATGTCAAGGTCATAGTTACCAATCACAACTATGCCATGAACTACTTGCAATGGATCATTGCTATTCAGCATCCCAACCTCAACAAATTTAAATGGTGCTGTCAATAGGGCTGAAAAGAGCCAATCCCCCTTGTAATATGATTGTATTACCAAGGATTCCTAAAAATACAAGCTTCATGGGCATCACATGCCAGATTTCCAATGGCCCTCATGCAATGAAAATACTTTGCAAACATGATTTGTGGAAGTCAAAGTTAATTCCAAACTTTTGTCACGAATAACCTCACTCCCCAATCCTCAATGTCTTGCTACAAGCAGCTATGCTCCACTGGCATCCGTACACAAACATGTGTGCACCATGCCGAGACATGGGAGACCTTAATGGTCAAGCATGTGAAGTAGAGTAGGTCAATAGAACTTGGAGAAGCCCTTACCAATGAATTTACTGAAATTTGTAAGGAGAAATCAGCTTTAGGAGGATTTGTCAGTGTGATAGAAATACTCAAAGCATTTTCTTCAGGTAGATAGCAGCTGAAAAGGACATCTAGGGCTAGACAGCAGTGAAGAGCTCATTTGTAGGCCGAACCAACGGTTGGAGAAGCAAGAAAGCAACCTTAATGGAACTTTTTACTTGATTAGCAAAGAACAGAAAATTGTGCAAGAGAGAAAATTGGACATAGGATTCGGTCCCAATAACCTTCTGAAAGGGCCCCCACCCGTAGGTATATACATTTGCTTGTACGAATGTAAGGACTAAGTGTAGGGTTGAGTCCCTGATGTGAAAATGACCAGGAGGACTTTCAGATGCCTTCGCCGGGGGGGGGGGGGGGGGGTAGACGATGTGCTGGCCTGCTTGTGCACATAAGTGGAAAGCCCCCAAGATGCTGCATTTTACTCCTGACAGTAGAATAGACCTCTGTGACTGATTTCCGCCAAGTATTTGTTGCATGTTTTCCACCAAGCGAGTAGCCTTTCCGTACATAGAGAGGGTGGCCATTGGGCCACCTCTGCACCATTTTAATGAAAAAGTGACCTGTTTTTTGAGAGCCTGGTCGGCCATCATTTAATAAGTTCCCAACTCACTTATAACATGTCCATCCACACTTTAATGTAGTGTGGATGTCCAATGCACTTAGAAGTTGTCTAGCCATACTTTAATTAAGCGTGAACCTGCAAAACAAAAAAGCGAGTTATAACTCTGACAAGCATAAACAAAGAGTTTAGAGTCACACCTACCATCTCACTACAATCCACAAGCAAGGTCAAAATACAGATTCATGTGCACAGTTCACGAGAAGACGTCCCTTGCCCATAAACTAGATACACAGATCTTGCAAGCAGTAAAACATTTCACGCAAAAACAGTTTCATGCGAAATTAGTTCCAAGCATGCAAGTATGCTATGCAAGAAACCTAGCGTTCCATACCACCAAAGCTTGGATCCTCAGTAAGACCACATGTGAACCGCCATGTCTATTGAGAATATGGTTTAGCTTTGACATATCTTTAACCTTGGTGGTGGGTGCTTTTACAAGGAGAAAAAGGATTACGTGAGCTAGTCATTTCTAGAAGCTTAGGTGGCAAGGGAGTCACATGGTATGATATACTAGGTGGCACCCCCAATTGAGGGGAGTGGCTCTAGATGCTCTCTAGGGACATTAGCATCATCAATGATGTCGCCCATTTGGGCGCCCTCATTCAACCCCTCTCTATATAATGGAAGGATACAAATCCTCCTGTAATCATCTTGGATGACTCTTGTATTAGCACTTGAATAAAAAAATAAAGGAAGAGCTATGTGCCTAGCCTTTTGTGGGCTACATCTTGTGTTTATCTTCGATCATTAAGGAGCTTAATCTCTCCACGTTATAGGTTCATTTATGTTGCTAATCACATATGTAACTCATTCTCTTACGGTATCTCATTAAGTGTTGCATTTAGGTTAATCATATATTTGCACTTGTCCATTAAACTAGCATTTCACTTATGTACATTAGTGAGGTGATTAGGAGAAAGAGGGAGAGTTTTAGTAGTAAGCTCTATATTTTGCTAGAGCTTGCTAGAGCTACTCGCTAAGTAACCACTCTTGTTTAGCATAAGATGAACATAAGGTGTGTGGAGAGTCTTTGAGTGAAGCATTGCTTTCTATTTGAGTGGTTATTAAGCTTTTCATTAAGAGGTTCTTGCAATAAGAGTGATTAATGGAAAGGCATTTCATTGGGAGAGGTGAGATCAAGAGAGTCAAGCACTATCGAAGCTTTTCAATTGTGGAAGGAGCTATAGCTTGAAGATTTTGTTGAGGAGAATCAAGACTTTAAAGACCTTGCAAAGAAAGCAAAGAAGTCTTGAAGGTTTGCAAAAGCTCTACACTCATTAAGTGTCTATCTACTCTCAACCTACTCAAGGATAGGAGCCTTGCTTAATGAGGTATTTATCTTATGAGATAATTATATAGTGAAGACTAGTGTCTAAATTAGTTACAAGCTTGCTAATTATGATAAGTTACGAGGATTAATGCGGAGTGTGATTAAGTATCTATGCAGTTATTGCCTAATATTGTATACATTATTAAGTGTCTAGTCACTATAGCTAGTGAAAACATTTTCATTAAGCTAAGACATTGAGGGATAAACCTAATGATACTTAAATATAACTCTCTAATTAAGTATGTTAGCTTACGTATATCTATTACTTAAGAACATCTTAATTAAGACATTAATTACTAACTAGGTCATTAAGCAAGGCTTCTACCTAAGAGTAGACATAATAGATGAGAATTGTGAGCTTGAAAATCAGCTATGGCAGGGTATTTTACTGTTACCAGTGGTCACTTACAATTGTGCCATACTCAGAATTAACCCTCTGATACACTGATAGTGGAGATCAATCCATCTTTGTGAGGATTAACTCTTGATTGCAGTTCAAGGGCAGCGCATACTTGGAGACCTTAATTTATAGCTCAGCATGCGTGTCTACAGAAGCCTGCATATACGGTTGCGCCTTGGTCCTATAGAGGGCCGAAACATGACATTTCAGCCAGATTTTCAGCCCATAACCTGAATTTGACAGATTCTACAATGGTAGGTGAAGCTTCCACAAAAGTAGCTTCACTATTTTGGTGAAAGTCGACTACTTGAAAAAAAATTGGCGTGTTCACATTCTTATCTTATAAAGATTGAAAAAAAAGTCAAGTGTGCCTTTTTACATGCCATTATCAAACTATTTTTGTGTGATGCATTATGAGCATCATTGACATATCTTCAAACACTTGTGAGTCTAAGGTACAAGGGTAATTTAAGTATCTTCACACATATCCTTTGGGTTTCCTTATACAACTCAGGCACAGGTGGAGAAGGAATACTTTGAAGCTCTAGACACATAGGTCACATCTAAAAGGACACAGACTCCTAGAGAAAGCCAACTGTCAGAAAGAGGACCAGACACTGTGATAGACTTTGGGTGAGGCAACCTAAAGAAGTGACACAGAGTCCACCTCTAGAACAAGAGCAACCAATTGAGGAGACGCCTAAGCCAGAGAGACAAGCCTTTGGTACTATGGAACTACCTTAGCTTAGAGAGACAAGCCGTTGGTACTATGGAACTACCTTAGCTCAATATGGAACTCTATGGGTGTGGTCAAGGGTTATGGATGTAACTGTCTCAACTTTTAAAACTCTTTTGTGAAAATCTTTTAATATTTGCCTTGTATTAGTCTCTCACCTAGTCTTTATAGCTAAAGTTGCTTCATTTATCTTGCTTCTATCTTGATCTTTATTTACTCTAGAGATGGGTAAGGACTATTTTCAGAAGGATGATAGATTTGATGGTACTAAATACAACACATGGTCCATAAAGATGCAAATGGCCATGGTAGAAAAGGATAATTGGGCCATAACTAAAGAGGATTATAAAAGACCTTCTAGGGATGCTTAGGAACTAAAAGTTTGGGAAGTACTTGATATAATGGCATTAGCCTTCCTAATTAAGGGGTTAGATGATATACAAATACCAGCCAGAGAGGCCTCGACTAGGCTAAAGAGCGTCTTTGGTCAAACCAATGCTGCTTTGAGACTTTGGTTAATAAAGATACTATATAGGCTAGATATGGGAGAGAAAGACCCAGTTGCAACCCATTTAAGCAATATCAGGAGTCTCATGAATCAACTTTCAGGGACTAGGGTAAGTATTACAGAAAAACATAGCAAGCGGTATAATGTGGTGACTCCCTTAACTGAATAGCAATGGTGAAAAAACTACTAGATTTGAAAGGCAGTTAAGAATAAGGACCCCCTTGATAAAGGATCAAGGATGGGCGTGCCAATTCTTTCCAAGTTGCATAGCAAGTAGGGCATTGCACATAGGCGTACATAACAATGTCAATCCTGAGGGAGATGCACTATAGGTTGATGCTAAGAAAGAAGTCAAATGGAAAAATCCAAAAAAATGAAGATGAGTTATTTTGCATGCATATACAATTCTTTACAATGGTAAACAAAAAAGTGCATTATAAACCAAAAGCCACAGACCTTATCTCACAAAGTGTTTGACCATTTGTTAGGTGCATCATGCATGGCTATCAGAATGGAGAGGAATGAAGGCTGAAACCCCTCCTAGGGGCTGGCAGCCAAGAGCCAGCCATGCAAAAAGTGTGTCCACGGCGCATGCCAGCTTAGTGGGAAAATGGAAATTAAGAGACTATGGAGTAGAAGCCAGCCGTGGTCGAGGGGAACCAAGTAGTAGACGTTGTAGTAGCTACTCAAGTTAAGGAGGTAGCAGGAACTTTGGTCCACCGAGAGATATTTACTCGAGAATTGCTTCCATTGCTGCAAGCTTATCCACAGGCAATGCAAATGCAAGGGAAGGATGTGGCATACCTCACAAAGTGTTCTAGGATAAAATGCATTCCCAAACAACCCTAAGCATGCGGACAACCAACACGTCTAAGTGGACGCCATTTGGGCTTGCCAAGAGTAAAGGGTGCGATGGACGGGCTATTGAGTCGCACCCAACCTGATTGGTCAGCCATGAAGGGACCAAACTAGCTAACCAACCAAGCCAACCAATTTCGGTGGTGAAAAGATCTCTCCCCTCTCATTCTTAGTGACCAACAACCTAAGAGAAAGTCCAACATGTAAATTATGAAGCAAATACATCCACACACACATGTATATATGTATGTATGCGTGCGTTTGTAAGTGTGTGTGTGTGTGTAAGTGTATGTGTGTGTGTAGACGTATAAATATACACATAAATATATATAGTACACACACATATACACATATATGTGTGTATATATAAATATATATACATATACATGTGTGTGGGTGTGTGGGTGTATACACACACACACATATGTGTGTGTGTGTACAATATACATACATACATACATACATATATGTATGTATTTTTTATATTTATATAAACACACACACACACACACACACATACATATACACACAAATATACATGTGTGTGTGTGTGTGTGTGTGTGTGTGTGTGTGTACATTCATATATATATTATTTACATTTGTATTTATAGTGTGATGTGTGTGTGTATACACGTATATATGTATGTATATGTGTGTGTATGCACACACACACACACATATATATGTGTGTGTGTGTGTGTGTGTGGTGATGTATACGTACATATACATGTATACACACACACACACATAATTCTCTCCCGTATTGCATGCTGGGGGTTGACTCGAATGCTGTGTTTAAACTAAATAGTGAAGGCACACCAAAAAGTATGCCGGCCATAAAATGTTCCCATTTTAGATTGATGAGCCAAGGCTTCAAAGGATCTATGTAAATGTCTACCTGCCTCCCTCTTCCCTTGCCTTCAGAAGCTCCTTCTATGATGCCAGGAAGATCAAGCAACTGAATTTTTGCATCATTGTAATGTATGATGCCCGGAATGCAAGTCAATGTAGTGAATTCATAAGATGCTGCTTCAGAATGGGTGCCCGTCAATAGTGTCAAAAGCGTCGACTTACCCACGCTGCACAAGCCAAATGAAAGCTTTATTGTGGCCAGGGGTAATTCACATCATGAATCAAGGAGTGTCAGAAAGGTGCTGATGCAGATAAAGCACATATTGAGGAACCCAGAAGCAGCAAAAATTTGGGCAGGCATCCATACCTCGGAAAGCCAATAAGGGCAACCCGACCATGACCAAATTTTGTTACCTCAAAGCCATCCCCTGCACCTGATGCGCCCTAAGGTTTGACAGCCTGAGACAGTTAGAATCCATTGTGTCGCAGAATTTCAGAATCAAAGACAGAGAGTTGTGATTATCAAACCTTGGGTGGCTCGAGAAGTTGAGTTCTTAGCTTAGCAAGCTTGGCTTTCAGTTGCCCCAGATGATACTCTAAACAAAGCATACTGCCAGAAGGTTAGGCTAAACGGCCCAAAGCATGATCTGCCAAAATACCCAAAATGACTGCAACAAAAACTGAGGGCACCTGTAGCTTTATTTTTCTGGGTGCGAGCCATCTCCGCTTCTATCTCTTTTATCTTTTCGATGATCCCCATTTCGCTACCTTCAGAGAGGCCTTCAGATTCTGATCCCCATTTCCCAACTGGCACTTGTCAGCGGTCGCCGTACAAACACAAGCTTATTCATTGAGAGGCATACACAACGGCGGGCGAGCGAGCGACCTGAGGGAAACGGTAGAGACCAACCTGGTGGCTGGAGCGATCGAACGTCCTTCTGAGTTTTAGTGTATGCCTAGATCAAACAAAGATGGGAAACACCTAGTCTTGTGGAAAGCTTTTATAGAAACCGCTAACTTAAAGTGATTCTCAAAGTTAAAAACCCAAAGTAATAACACACACGAGAGAGAGAAGAGAGCAGAGAAGGAGAAGGAGGAGGAGGAGGGGAGTTCAATACATCGTAGGAAGGGGTAAGGTTCCCTTATATTACATAGCTAGATCCATCGTGTGGACTCACCCATAGGAGAATGATGCATCTAACTAGGTAAGATTCACACATGATAAACAAATTTAGATTAGAAGGGGCAACCAAGAAAGATACTTACATGGTATAATATACAGAGATGAAATAATTCAAGTATACATGTATGGTGTATATACATGATATACACACATGTAGATGCATACTATGCATGGCAACATATATGACAAGGATACATAATCCAATAAGATACAAGAAGATCTTCAACCTTTATTCAGTGATGGTTTCCATTTTTGGCTTTGATCTTTGAGTTATAGAGGATCCATGCACTTCAACATATTAATCAACATCACATCAATATACTGACCAACATTCTTTAGTGGGCATAGTAACATATTAATCAATATCACATCAATATACTATAATACCAACACTCTTCGGTGGGCAAGATCTTCAAGTCCCTTCAAAAGCGCTCATGAAGAGATTAAGTTACCTCCTCCTCCGAAAATTGCTCCTTGAGCTACCTATTTTTATAAGGATCCACATTTAACATACATATCCACTGCCAACACATTGCCAACCCAGAGATATCTTATCAACATCCCTTTTAAAAGCTCTCATGAAGAGATTAAGCTACCTCCTTGAGTCCCTTCATGCACTGCAACATACTAATTAACATCACATCAATATATTGACCAACACTCTTTAGTGGGCACAGTAACATATTAATCAATATCACATCAATATATTGACCAACACTCTTTAGAGGGCACAGTAACATATTAATCAATATCACATCTATATATTAACCAACACTCTTTGGAGGGAAAGATCCTTGAGTCCTTTTAAAAGTGCTCGTGAGAAGAGATTAAGTTACCTCCTCCTCCTCCTAAAATTGCTCCTTGAGTTACCTATTTTTGCAAGGAGCCACATTTAGAATGCATATCCACTGCCAACACATTGCCAACGCTGAGATCTCTTATCAACATCCCTTTTCTCATAACCTTAATGTGCATGTCTTGGTAATTGTCTCTTATTCAAAACCCTTTTCAAGCTACAAACCAATGTGACAACATTTAGACATATGTCTTGGTAATTGTCTCTTATTAAAACCCCTTTTCTCATAACCTTAATGTGCATGTCTTGGTAATTGTCTCTTATTAAAAACCCTTTTCAAGCTACAAACCAATGTGACAACATTTAGACATATGCCTTGAATTGCATCTATTCAAAAAGTAAAGTGCTAGTGAATCCTACACTTAGTTCAATAAAAATTTGTCTCTCAAACTCAAAGCTTATTTTAGTTGAATTGCAACTGTCCCAAACAACAAAGGAGCTCCAAGAAATAGTCAGAAAGGAATGCCTACCTCCTTTATTATAGGAGTGCGAGACTTAAGACCACAGCATGGCCTCCCCTCATTAACCTTATTTTACAAATATTACAACAAATGGGAGCAAGGAGGGCCATTTACAATGGACTAGGCTAAGTTGAAAAAAAATAGTGCTTATGGTCAAGTGCACCCCAGTGTAAAAGTGGTGATAAATGTTGCTCTTCTCAACTTCACCATGCTCCATGTATATTGAAATCATTGCATTACACAACAAAACATTAAGCTGTGTGTCAACCCACCAAACACATTCTCTGCCTCTATGATGCTAATGTTCTTGCACTTGCCATACATACTCCCAAGAGCATTTGTAACAGAGACATCCAAATCATACCCCTTCTTCAAAGCATCCCCATGTAATGAATGACAAATCATACCCCTTCTTCAAAGCATCCACATGTAATGAATGACCAATTTCCAAAGAAATTTCTTTGGCTGATTTATCTTCATTACAATTGCACTTTCCTTAACAGTCATGCAACATGCTTGAAGGGATGTCACAAAGGTCCTCGTACTCGAACTTACACCCTTTTGTTGCATCTCTTTGAATAATTGTAAAACCTTCTCTCCTTCACTTTGTTTCAATTGCACCTTTCACAACCCACTTTCCATCTACTTCCCAAATGATTATAGTCAAAATGCCTTGTAAGGGAAGGAGTGCAATAGAAGTTCATCTCATGATAGCAAATCCTAGTAGATCAACATGGTGGTGAGTTGCCTAGATGATGCGATTGAGAAACAAACGGCACACCGATTGACAGAGAAGGTGAATGAGATGATGAGATCAAAGCGTCCGTCGATCCCTATTGTATAGTAGCTCGCCACCTCTCAGCTCATGGGTGATGCTCCTCATTTGATATGGTAATTAGTTACTTCATCGAAAACTTTAACCTTACTCATTGGAGGAAGGGTAAGAAGCCCTTCTTTTTTTCCTTCCTCTCCCTAGCTCGGGGCTATGCAAGCTGCTAGGACCAAGTCCTTTTCTCTTCAATCTCACCTGGTGTTGTGCAAGGGCCAAGAGCCTTCTTCTTCTCCTCATGAATAGATCAGTGATAATAGATTGGTGACATGCAATAGTGTCTCTCAGCCATGGGCTCCTCATGTGTGGGTTAAAAAACCCTCATGATGGTAGACTCAAACTTCTTTGTAAACGGGGGCAGACGACGCTCCCCTCTACACCTCTCTTAGCTCATTACTCCTCTATAGTAGGCAGGTAAGGGTAGGATGTCGCTTCTCTCCAATCACCTTGCTCCATTTTGCCAATGCAACCAAGGCACATGTAGCTTCTTGCTCACTATTGCACCATTTCTCCTCCTCCACTCTCTCTACTCTACTGCATAGACAACCAAGGGCAGGAGCCAATTACCCTTCTTTCTCTCTCTTCTTTTAGATCTCCATTAATGCCTTCTCTCTCTACATGCAGATCTCATCTTCTCTTAGAGAGGTTATCCCTCTCTAGCGTGAGTGATCGTGCTTCTCTCTCTAGATGTGAGTGATCATACTTCTCTCTCTAGATGTGAGGTGAGACGTGAGGTGATCCAAGTAGGCGATCGTATGATCACACTTCTTTGTCAATTTGACTTTTGAGACAATCCAACTTCTTTAATTGACGATCTTACTTCTAACCTCACCATTTAATGATCATGATGATTTGACCCCTAGATGATTTAACATCCCAGATGATCAAACCTTGTGGATCATTGACGATCTTACTTCTAACCTCACCATTTAATGATCTTTAGATCATGATGATTTGACCCCTAGATGATTTAACATCCCAGATGATCAAACCTCATGGATCATTGACGAATCGACTCCTGGACGATCCCACTTTCCAGATGAATGAACCTCTTGGATCGTCATTCTTGGATTGTGGGCGATCTGACTCCTGGATGATCCCACTTTCCAAATGATTTAACCTCTTGGATTATCATTCTTGGATTGTGGCGATCCAAGTCTTGAGGATCCCATTTTTTGCATTGTTGATCCTATTTCTCAAATCATGACTTGGCTTTATAGATTGCCACTCCCTGAATCATCCTTATTCGACTCATGCCAATCTGACCTTAGGACAACAATCAGGCAATCAAACTTTTGAGAATGTTGGTTCTCTTTTTTTGGGGAGATAATTGTTGGTATATTTTTGGATTTTTATGGTTTTTATCATTCCTTGGGGAGGCTACGTTACATATGTACACATAAGTTTAGGGTTCATCGCTTACCATCTTGTTCACACTTATTGGGTGAGAGCAGAGAGTCACTTGCCCATCCATGACGAAAGCTTGCACGCTTGCTAGTGCACTTGTCTAAACTTTGGCCTTTCAACTCTTGCAAGATAAGTTGATGTTGTGACATGGTGCACATAGGTATTATGGGGTTGTGGGTGATCTTTTTGAGCCCTGGAGTTGCTCAACAGTGGCATAGAATTGTGTGCACGGTCTCTTTGGGGCTCGGTACCATGGTTGGGTCTTCTTTGATGGGATTAAGGATGGGTAGGGCCCCTGTACATGGGCAAGGTGCTGCCTCTTGCTACTTAGAGTCCACGGGCTCTTTTTACTTTTCTGAAGGTGGTATCAATATAAGAGTCGGTGTGGAAACCACTACTCTCCATTCCTACTTAAGCTTTGGAATTGGCGATGGAGGCATAAATTTGGGTCTCCACACCCACTTGGATTTGACATTCGAGGGTGTGTTTGTGGGAGTCTGAGACACAGGTTTCTTTGATATTGGCACCCTGATGTGAGGGTTTCCTTCATAGAATCCTTATGTATCTAGCAATTTGGTCGGGATCCAACAAAGCATAAGCTCCTAGGGTGGGGTTGGTTAGTGAGGCCATTGCCTGGATCTTTTTGGCTTTCATGCTTGTGCAGATGGTTAGGTATTTGGAACCCAAATAGGCGGGCTCCCTTTGTAGAAGCCCTTGGCTTCTAGTAGTTTGACGGTGGCGATCCAACAAGGCTCGGACTTTAGGTAAAACTCTATTGCTTGGGGTGTCCGTTTGGCAAGTCTCTGCTCACATTGGGCTTTTGGGAAGTGTTCTTTGTTTTCACCATGAGGTTTTGGATCTCCATAATGAGTTGAGGGGGTGGCTGATGTGACAAGGCAAGAATGAGGTATGGCTTTAGGGGTTACCTAACTCTACTAGTGTTGTTTTTGTAGTGGTTTGTAAGTGGAGGGACAAGGCTTGGGATGTTGATAGGTTTGGGTGCCCTCACTAAGGGTACGATAGTAACCATTCTGAAGGGGAGCTTAAGCATCATGGTCCTTCTTCACCATTAACAGCTAATGATGTAATTCATGGCCATGAACATCATCCCCTCTTGAGGATTATGGTCTCTTTCAATATACCTACAAGGGTCACATAAAACTTGCACGATGTAGGTTTAGATCCAACAAGAAACTCAATTTTAAAACAACCAATTGGGAATTATTTATAGTGGTAATGGTTACCGTAGATGGTGCGAGGGGTGGGTGGCCTTATAAGGTCCATGTCTCCTAAGACAACATGTTGTGGCTAGCCCTAGTGTCAACCAAGGTTGGCCACACCACCAGATGGTCTTTTTGGGAAAACTCTAACTCAAGGCGAGCCACTTCCACTATTGGTTTTGTTTCAGCCTCATCATGGAGATCGACTGAAACAAAACTTACACGATGTAGGTTTAGATCCAATAAGAAACTATGTTTCAAAACAACCAATTTACGAATTATTTATCATGGTAATGATTGTTGTAGATGGTGCAAGGGTTGGGTGGCCTTATGAGGTCCAGGTCTCCCAAGATAACATGTTGTGGCTAGCCCTAGTGTCAACCAAGTCTGGCCACACCACCAGATTGTCTTTTTAGGAAAACCATTGGTTTTGTTTCAGCTACATCATGGAGATCAACTGCATCTATAGAGATCTGTATATTGGGGGTCTATGGCATCTTTTGTTCTTTTTCTATCGAGCCATCACCTCAAGGCATTCCCTCTATTTTTTGTTGTCAACATCTCGCTTCTCCTCCTTTTTCTTATGGATTTGGAAGAGCATGTCCTAGAGGTGAAAGGTCCATAGTAGCATTTCAGCTTGCTACAATTGAAATAACCTTCCATCTCAATCCCATCACAGTTTCATCTCCATCCCATCAGGGTCCCATCTTAATCCCATCAAGGTTCCATCTTAATCCCATCAGGGTCTCTATCTTTATTGTAGCTTGAGGAGTAATCTTTGTCACTCGGTAGACACCTTGGCCTCTATACTTAAGTATTTTGTTTTGTGTTATTGACATTGTACATTAGTACCATGTCTCCTACCTCCATAAACTTATCCATGAGTTGGTCGTCGTCAAAGCACTACTTGTTGCGTCTTAGTTTTTCAACCATCAATCTGATAACTCTAAGGTAACCTCTCCATGAGAGGGTTTCCCTTAAGGTTATGTCTGGCCATAGTTTGGAGGCTTGGAACCAAGCGTTCCATTAGCATGACTACGTCAAGCTCGAATGTAAGCTAGAAAGGTATGTTGTTGACAGCCACCTTGAATGTCATGTGGTAGGCCCATAGAGCCGAGTGTAGCTTATGCTCCTTATAGAGAATAGTGCACAAAATCTTGGTTATGCTTGCGGCCTAGCCAATTGCTTGTGGGTAATAAGGTGTTGACTTTCTATGCAAGAACTCCACCACATTATTGATAAAATATGTACCATGATTGCTCACTATTTCTAGTGGGTAATCACATTCTCATAGAGAATAACTTAGTAGTAGATCTCACGTAATCTTTTTGCATTACTTTGGCCTTGTCCCATTTTGTGAAATAGTATGTGGCAATGATAATAAAACATTCTTGGGTTCGCTTAACAGTTGGGCTAATGGGACCAACAAAATCTAAATTCCATTTTTAAAAGGGTTATTCTAAAACTACTGGGTTAGGGACATTCAATCCTTCTCATGGACTATGGCAAACTTTTAGTATTCATTATAGCACTCGAATAACTTAGATGGGTCTTTAAAGAGTGTAGGCCACCAAAGTTCAACCTAGAGAACCTTGCAGGCAATCGTGTCCTTGACAAAGTGTCCTCCACTTATGCTAGATGGGCTTGTTTGATCTTCACTCCATTTGATGTGTGGTCAATGTGGAATAGTGGAGCATTAGAAAGATCATCTTCCACCCCTAGAGGGGGTTATGCACAAACACCTTTCACACTATGATGGTGAAAGTAAACTTAAAAAACATAAGCAACCATCTCTAGTGATGCACATGTGGAGTGCACATGTGGAGTGTAAGGCTTGTTTTATCAAATACAACAATGCTTGATGGGGACGACAAAGAACACAAATTTGGTAGTAGCTAGTAGGTAATGCATATAATTCTTCATGGCATATACCATGGCTAACCCCTCTCTTTCAGTGGTAGTGTAGTTGCACTCAACATCATTAAGTTGACAACTAGCAAAGATCACAGGGAAATCCATGTTGTGCTTCCTTGGCTATACTAGCATACATCCAATAGCAAAGGCTGAAGTGTCTATATGCATGTGGAAGATTAGATCCCAATTGGGGGATCTCATGATGGGTGCGCTTGCTAATGTTTTCTTTAATTTCTCGTAAGCCCATTGGCATTTGTCTATCTAATCAATAGCTTATACAAACGTCTAGCATATATGGTATATAAGAAGATAAACCTTTTGTAATACCCTACATGCCCCATGAATCTCTACACCCCTTTTTGTAGGTGGTGGTAACTCTAAGATCATGTGGATCTGTTTTCATCTATGGAGATGTTGTTCTTGGAGGCAACGTGTCCAAGAATAACACCTAGTTGTTTAATCCAAAATTGATATTTGAGTAGGTTTAATGAGATGTGGTAGAGTCTCCACCTCTCTTAACAAAGACTAGCCAAGGATGTGCAAGATGCTCCTTCCACTTGGATTGCACACATAGATCATCGATGAATATCACCAGGATCTTCCAAAGGAGATCCTTGAAGGCTGAACACATTAACCCTTGAAAGGTGGTTGGGGGCATTGGTGAGGCAGCATGGCATGATGTGATACACACAGGTTCCCCACTCTATAATAAAAATTATCTTGTATTTGTTACCTGGGTCAATTGTCACTTAGTTACAGTAGCTAGAAAATCCATCCAAGAAGCTGTAAGATTCTCCTTCGACGTGACTCTCTCTAGCATATGGTCTGTGTAGGGCAAGTGGCTAGAAAATCCATCCAAGAAGCTGTAAGATTCTCCTTCGACGTGACTTTCTCTAGCATATGGTCTGTGTAGGGCAAGTGGCTAGAAAATCCATCCAAGAAGCTGTAAGATTCTCCTTCGACGACGTGACTCTCTCTAGCATATGGTCTGTGTAGGGCGGCAAGTGGTAGTGATCATGAATTTCTATGGTGGTGTTAACCTTTTTGAGGTTAACACACACTCAGAGCTTCCATCCTTTTTGGGAATGATCACTAGCGACAATACCCACTCAATCGGGATGTGGCTCTTTTCCCAAGCTCCTTTAAGCCTTCTTGCTATGTACCACTATGTCCCTAATGTTATAGGACCTGAAGTACTCAGGCACTTACCTCAGGTCTTCCTCTTGAGACTCGGTGAGTTCTTTGAGTTTTGTGTCCTTCTCTACCTCTTGGCCTTAACTTTATTAAGCTTGTGTGTGGCACCTTGGTAGAGCTTAGCTTGCTTGATTCTCATGGGCTCCTTGTCACTTTTATAAACCATTGTCTTGGTTTGAATAGTGACCTTGTTTAACTCAGCTTCCCACTATTAGGTGCGGGTTTCATGTGAATCTATGACCTCGAGATAGAAAAGCTAGTGAAGATCTGTCTCCATGGGAAGGAGATACTTCTTAGGCTTTCTATGTTGTTTCCTTTTTCTTGCAGGTGATTGTGGGTAATGCTTCTCTCATATAAGGCCTTCCAAGGATCATTGTGTATGACCCTTTTCTCTGAAAATCCATCACCACAAATGTGTTGTGGAAACCTGATTTTAAAGGTCTTGATTTATGCATCTTGAAAGATGCCTACTACCGGTTTGGTTGTGTTCCCATCGTCAAGCTTCACATGAGGCTTGTGTCTATGTGTGGCAGGCTACCTTAGGCCTCCTAGCGATCCTTGGTGATTATGCTGACACCAGCATCATCATCCAAGATCATGAAGATTGTAAGTCCCTTGTATATAATAGGTAACACTATGTTTGTTTCGTCGTCACTTTTAAAATAGTGTTCCAGCTTGTTTGTGGGCACTTTGGGCTATCTTTTGGTTTTGGCTATGGAGGGAGGGTACTCAGTGGGGCATGGTTTGTCTTCCTCCTCCTTAGTCTTAGTTTTAACTATATAAGCTCTTAAATTCCCATTTATCCAATCTCACAAGTCTCTCTAAAGTTTAGAATTTCCTTGTAATAAAAGAGAACTTATTAGAACTCGAACCTCCAAAAACAAGAAGGTTGCTATGTCTCGTGGGTGGTACTCACACTCATTGGGCTTGTACTCACTCTAAGGTGGGCTAGGACCTACTAATGTGTAAGTTATGTGCATACTAATTCTTCCATATAAGAGGTGCTACCTCTACTGAAGGGGACAAGATAAAGTCATCGATCATCTCAAAAAAATGTTACATTGGCTATGGTGACCCATGAAATGCCAGCTTTCACCTCCCACTGAGTCCTCCCTCATTGCATCCAACAATGTGGGGCTTGGCTGGATTGGTTCTAGAGGTAGAGGCTCCAAAAATAGTTTTATATATTTGCGACCTCTTAAGAATGGATACGAGTCTGTCTGAGGCCTTGGGAAAACTTTGAGGACCCCTAAATGGTTATATAATGGACTCTAGGATAGGGTCTAGGATAGGGTCTAGGATATGCTCAAACATGGTTTGTGGTTTGTACTCCCCCACTTGGTCTGACACCGGCTCTAGTTCAGCCTATATCTTCCTCACAAGCTCTTAGGTTCGTTTCATTCTCTCTTTCTCCACCAACACATGAGATTGGGGTACTCCTTGAGTTTCTTTTGAACGTTTTCATAGTCTATGGGTTTATTTTCTTTGGGAGGACGAGCTATCTTGAGTAGAAGATCGTTGGTTGTATCCGCAAGGGAGACAACTTTGGAGATCTCATCTCTGAACCACTTTTGATGGTCACGACATTGTTACTCTTAACAATTGATTGTGCATTGCATGCATGGTCTTCAAGCTCTTCTTCTTTTGGACCTCTAGTTCTAGTTCATTAGCCTTTTTAGGGGCTATTGTAGCCTTTGGGGCTTGCACCTCTGGCTCCTTAGCTGCTTACTTAACCAAGCCCACTTATTGGCCATCCTTGGATGTTCCTTTGGCTGCCACCCTCATCTTGGCTTAGAGCCTTGTAATTGTATTAAGGGAGAATGTGTGAATGAGTCCTCCTTGTACACATAACAAGTTAAGGCTTGTCAAAGTGGAGGCAGATGCTTCTACACGAGGGCAATTGTCACGAATCCACACTTATAGCATCTGTCTCCCCCCATACGGAATTACATTAGGGTTGGGTCAGAGTGCTAGTAGGAGCACTCAGAGGATTAGGTGCAGGATCTCTATGAGGAAAATCCACAATATGGTGTTGGCCTTTGTATAAAAAAATGCATTAGTGGCCTCCGTACCAGATTATTGGGGTCTCTTTTTCTCTTTGTTGCACCATGGCCTCAATATATAGAGGTGTAGTCTATGGGTAAACCCGAGGTAAGATACCCATAGAGATCATACTATTGTTACTTATGAGAACCATAGCTCTCTTGTTGGTCATAAGACTCATAGCTCTCTTATTCTTGGGTTTTTGTTAAGGGATAGGGTCACTAGAGTATTGTTGTACTAGTGTGTTTCTTGGAGGAATTGGCTGCTGCAGTGGTACCAAAGGTGGACATGGCAATTAGGGTGGTCTATACATACCTTATAGTAAAGGGTTCTGATATATAAGAACTAGAGGAGCTTGTTCTATATTTGAGAAGTGACTGGTAGGGCTAGTAAGGCCAATGATTACCTTGGTGTAGGGAGCATCTATCGTGGTGCTAAAGTCCACTCTACCGGGTTTCCTTGGTACTAACAAAATGAGCTATGTCATGGTTCTCGTGGCACTAGAAATGAGCACAATATTGTTACTATCTTGGCCATAGCATTGGACACTCTATACTTATATGATTTTGGTGTCAAATTTTATACCAAACTATATGTCTTTGTGGGAATAAATGTCGATGCCCTGGTTGAGGTGCTAGCCTTAAGATTTCCCTTAGGGCTAGCCCTACCACTACTAGCCTAAATAGTTGAGTGGATTCTTTGCCAACTCATCCATGCTTATGTCCATGACTAAGACTCTAGTTGGGCTAGTGGTTGGGAACCCTTGGCCGATGATGGAGGCTACTTTGGATGATGCATACCCTATTAGTTTGAGTGGATGACTTCTATATCCTTGTTTTGCAAGTTGTTTACTAGTTCTATTACCTCGTTGTTGGTAGCACTCATCAAAGATGCAGTGCCTAGACATGTAGAGATGGTCATGCAGCCTCTTGCTCTTAAGTGGGATCTAAATCGATTGACGAGTGATAAGTCATCGAATCTTTCATCGCATGTGTTGTATCTCATGTGGAGATACTTGGTTTTAACAATACAATCCCACATTGTTTCTCTCTCCTCATGCTTAAGGATATACATCTAGGTAACTGGGCTCCATCTGCTTCCACTGGGCTATAATCCCACTATGAATGTGTGTCTCAAGACCTCAAAGTTAGCCTTTTCAAGTGGGTTTAGTGACCTAAACCATTGGCCTGTCAATGTAAAGTCCAAATGAGCAGATCTTAGTAGGATCATCAATCCATTCCACGGCCTCACAAATTTGATCAAACTTTTCTACATACTGAATGGATCTCCAGTTCCATCAAATTTGGTCATCATCCTTTAGATGTGGAATGGCTTGGTTTTGCCCAACTTTGAGCCTCTAGGTGCTATGTTGGTTGCAATCCTCCTTCCCATTTCAAACACCATCCTAAGCATGTCTTCTGCATATTCACGTATGGCAGGTGAAACATAAGGGAGTGGTTGCACAAAGCACCATGTCTTAAGATTTGAGATCTCTTGCATTGTGGGGTTAGGCTATGCAGTTTCCAATGGCACTTGTCCTCTGCCAACTTGGCCTTGAGGCTATAGGCTCACTATGGCGGGGTGAAACATTTAGTGAATGCCCTTGTAATGAGGTAGTCCTTGACATTGGCTCTTGACCCTTTCCCATGCTTGACATTGGCACTTGTCCTCTGCCAACTTGGCCTTGAGGCTATAGGCTCACTATGGCGGGGTGAAACATTTAGTGAATGCCCTTGTAATGAGGTAGTCCTTGACATTGGCTCTTGACCCTTTCCCATGCTTCACGTTCTTCCTTGTCTAAATGGAGAAGAACTAGAACTTAATTTCATTGTAAAGGAACTTCCATAATGGGGGCTTATATGGAGAGTAGGAATCTTGCTTCTTACGCTATGTGCCCTTGTTATTGTGTGTATTATTGAATATTTATCCATGATGGTACAACAAGTCCTACTTACTATAATTGATTATTAGGCTATTTGCTGGTAATGGTCTGCAACTCATGATCAACATCAAATTTTTAAAGCATTGTGGTTTTTGACATGGTTTGACCGCTTCCTATGGGAGCAAACCTTGAGGTTCCTAGTCCTACCCCCACTCCTTCATTAGAGCTATGCCCAAAAATAGGGTGGTTGAATGCCTTCTTCATAAAATCAAAGTTGTTGTTTACAAAGCCATTTGGCAAATCTAGAGCTTGAAAGACAGTGTGGTAGCTTTTGTTTTCGTGTTTCATTGTTCCTTCACTCATGTCTATGTTTTTTTGGCTCATTTATTTTCAAAGCTCCTTGCTTGATGTGGATCTGAAGGACTCTAGCCTTCTTAACTAGGAAACACTCTGCCGATGTTTACCAGGACCGAAGGCTTGGTGGGTTTGAGGGGGTGTGGTTTGATGTGATACAATTGACTATATTATCGTTTCTAACAAGTTGAGATTGGGTTCGTAGATTGGGGTCACATCAAAGATCCCTGGTGTTTCTAGTTCATGTTTGCAAATGGTTTCATATAATTTTTTATTTTTTTGAAGTTTTTTGGGCTGCTAGGTTCATGCTTCTGGACTCATGGCTCATGACTCAGGGCTCATAGCAGCTCACGTATCTAAGTGCATGTCTCTAGACTCACGCCTCTAGGCTCATGTGTCCCGGTTCACATCTCCAGGTTTAGTGTCCAAGTTCACGTTTGTAGGCTCATGCCTTCTTTTACTCAACTCACGTACTTCCTTGGTGTGAAATAAGCCTATTTGGGGTACAAAAATCTAGAAGTAGGGCCTATGAAGGATTAGTGTGCACTTATTGAGTAGTAAGTGTACTAAATTTCTCAATAATAGCAAAGGACAAGAGTTTTCCTTGGAATTTATAGCAAGTATAGATTGTATGACAAGAATATCTTCTAAGGACATGGGTAGGTGTGTTCGTATGAGTTTTTATAATTATAATAATTGGTCTGTACTATATTAGATATACATATCTCCAGGCTCACTTCATGTCTAGTCTTACGACTCACATGTACAGGCTCATGGTTCTGTGTAAGACTATGGACTAACGTCTCGTGAGAGCTGGTTTGGCATGGTTTTTGGTGGTTTTTGTGATTTTTTGAGCTTGATGGGCTGTGTTTAGTGTTCTTAATCCCAATCAAGGATTGTGATACAAGTAATTAAGTGTGTGTTTTTACTATTTTTAGATAATTTAGCATGCTTCTACCTTATCAATTCCACAATGTATAAATAAATATAAAGAATTATAAAATACATGAACTAAAATCAACAACTTCACTTTGATACTCAATGTTAATGTTTTCATAAGTGGATTCCACTCTTAACCACAATTATTAAGCTAGTTCTTAGATCAAAGCAATGAAATCTAAGCCTCTTGGGCTCTAATTTCATGTAAATCACCAAAAAACTAGGGTTTTGTCCTACCAATAGATAAACTTAGAAATACTTATTATAAAATAAACTCTAAGTCAAAATCAAACACAGTAAAAAAACACATCCAAGGCTCCAAAACCATATGCTTTTTGGAGTGTGATATCCTATTCTTTACATTGACCATTGTTCAAATTTATCCTCTCTTCTCTATAATATTTTTAGTTTAAGCAACAAGATGAGCTCCTTTTTTTGTTGAGAGTGACTATAAAGATATTTTTATATATTTAGGGTTTGGATCTATGGAATTTTAAGACACCTTATTTGAACTTTATCGCCCACCTCATATGTACCTAAGAATATTTCACATTTTGGGTACTTATTTAGAGATAGATAGTCACATCTCAAAAACGATGGTGAGAAAGAGAAGAGCTTAAGGTTCAAATAAGAACTCATCCCTTTTCTTGAACACATGCTCGATTAAGAGAGACATATAGAGACATTTGTAAAGAAAAATCCTCCCCTCGTGCTCTGAGAGAGAGAGAGAGAGAGAGAGAGAGAGAGAGAGAGAGAGGTTTCACTCTTGTGATGAACAAAGAGACCTCTATAGTCCATGCTCAAAGCTCATAGTAGTTAGACCCTTTTAAGGAGTGATACTAAATATATCAAATGTTAACTATTTTCAAGTTCCTAAAGTTACCAACCTACTTAACAAAAAATACATAATTTAATAAAATTTTTGGTTCTTGCAATGAGTGTTTCTTAATATATCAAATGTTACTATTTTCAAGTTCCTAAAGTTACCAACCTTACATAAACTCTCTTGCTACCTTACATAGACTCAATAGAAAATATGCAATTTAATGAATAGACCAAAAACATATTGGGTGCTTGTGAGGAGTGTTGCTAAATTTTATCAAATGTTACTATTTTCAAGTTCCTAAAGTTACCAACCTCACATGAACTATCTTGGTTAACGAAGAATATACAATTTAATGAGAATACCCCAAAAACAAGGAGGAGTGTTGCTAAATATATCAAATGTTGTTATTTCAAGTTCTTAAAGTTACTATTTTCAAGTTCCTAAAGTGTTACCTTACATAAATTCTCTTGTTGCCTTACATAAGCTCACCAAAAAATCTGCATTGAAATTAATAGCTCGTAAACATTTTGGGTGCTTATTCGCCCACTTTGTATGCATATTCACATGCATATGCCCATAATTGGGGGGTAGTAATTAAGGCCTTAAAAGGTTACACCTTAGGCCTTCCTAAGGTTGCATATAACTTAGTTCAAGTTTCCAAAAAGACACACTACCTATGCAGCATGCCTTCATGTAATTATCTATTGCTGCCTATACACCTCGCCCTTCTTAAAATAGGACCCACACCTACTTATTATGAGGCCTCATGTTTCCTCAATCCATGAGAAACTTGGAAAGAGCTTGAAACATGCATGAGTTGAGACAACTACCATGGTGAGTCCAATTTGCAAGGAAAGATGGAGGAGGGATGGGCAATATGTGTGTGTATGAAGAGAGAGAGAGAGAGAGAGAGAGAGAGAGAGAGAGAGAGAGAGAGAGAGAGAGGCACACAAAACTCTATGCATAGGGATGGGCAATGTGTGTGTGTGTGTGTAAGGGTAGAGAGAGAGAGAGAGAGAGAGAGAGAGAGAGAGAGAGAGAGAGAGAGAGAGAGAGAGAGAATCCATAAAAACCGATTGGAACCATGCGTACAAAATGACACAAGTTGCAAAAATAGAGAAAATTCTTGCCTGCTAATACTTGAAAATTCTACAAAACCTATGGTTTAAAGAAAAGTCAAAACACCTTACTCACAAGTGAGACCTTTGAAAACAACAGTCTGGATTGCTTACTCAAAAACTATGGTTTAAGGAAAAGTCCAAACACCCACCTTACTCGCAAGGGAGGCCTTTGAAAACAATAGTCTAGATTGCTTACTCACAAAAACTATGGTTTAAAGAGAAGTCAAAACACCTTACTTACAAGTGAGACCTTTGAAAACAACAGTCTGGATTACTAACTTTGGGTAGCATAGCATCTCTAAAAAAAGAAGTGCATCTACATGTTATCCTTTGGCTCACAGTAAATTTAAAATAAAATGCTACCAAAAGAGCTCAGCAATTTGCTCTCACAAAGCATATGCCCTTCTCTTTGTGACTTGGAGGAGAATTAGTTAAAATAAACTTGGCTTAGGTAAAGCCAAAGAAGGCAAGGAGTTGAATCCTATTAGAGATGGAAAAATTCAAAAGAGCTTTCTACCACGCGAGTGAGGATTTCTGTGTCCTAATATTTTCAAGTAAAGTTTGTCAATGCATAAGCTTTCTCGAGCCATCTTTCTTGGAGGAGAATTAGTTAAAATAAACTTGGCTTAGGTAAAGCCAAAGAAGGCAAGGAGTTGAATCCTATTAGAGATGGAAAAATTCAAAAGAGCTTTCTACCACGCGAGTGAGGATTTTTGTGTCCTAATATTTTCAAGTAAAGTTTGTCAATGCATAAGCTTTCTCGAGCCATCTTTTTTTCCTATTCAGGATTGTTATAAAGCAATTGTATCTTGCCCACTAAGATGTCTATGAAATCTTTCTTTCTTAGCTCATATGGTTGTCTACTATGAAAGGAGCTTTTTCTTGTGGTGGACACTACCTAGCCATGTTGGACGAAGAATTAAAAAACAAAAAGGACCCTTGAACTTTCAGCTATTACAAACATTGTCTCACTAAATACTACCTTGGTGTAGATATTGCCAAAAGTGAGTTTGTTGTTTTTGAGTTACTATTAGGGCTTTTTGAATAACCTTGATAGTATTAGTAAATATGATCCATGAACCTTATTACTACTTGGAGAAGCTAAAGAATTTTAAAGCAAGCTTCATTCCATAGGGAGCTAGCGTGCTTAGTAAAAGCTTCCATCAGAGGTTCCATGGCAAATTTATGTAGAGGAGAAGAAGATAGAGATGGATTGAAGTGGGAAAACCTCCATGTGAAAGATTCCATGGATGAAAAGCATAGGGGAGACCAAGAAAGAGAAACTCATGATGTATTATGCATTTAGATAATCAAGGCTAGAATACCAAGTCTAGAACTTTCATGGATGCCCATGGTAAATCAAAGTCAAAACAGAGGTTAAAAGGGTGAGAAGGCTATGTTCTATCCCACCATGTATCAAATTCATGATAGTTAAAAGAGTGAGAAGGCTATGTTTTATCCCACCATGTATCAAACTCATGATGCATTATTATGCATTTTAGATAATTAAGGCTGGAATACCAAGTGTGTGTGTAGGACACATGTGCTGTTTTTCTTTCGTGCTTACTTCATTGTATTTGCAGGCCAAGGGATCTACCTGTAGTACGTAGGCCCCCCTACTCATTTTATTTTTGTATTGTCTTGACATCCAATTTACACATAGATTGCATGTAACATGTTTTTGGTCTCATAGACCCTTTGAGTCTTTAATAATCATTAATACTCTCTCTCTCTCTCTCTCTCTCAACATTCATTTAAATAAAGAGAAGCTAGTGTGATATTTGTTACAACTTTCATTGAGATTTGTCTATGGGGTATAGCTAATACTCGTCGATAGGTTGAGGATAGGTCCTACAAGATGTAACATGGGATAATAGTTGGCTATCAAAAAGTTAGTTAATCTCACATGAAATTTGGGATAATAATAGCACCCAAGGCCTATATAAATGAATTGGTGTGTGCACATACTCAAGCATTATTAAGCCCATTGTGTGTATGTTTGGATCTATTCTAATCGTAGAGGTACATTTGATGGGTTGTTAAACATATTTATAGTTGGTGGTTTTATTCTAGAGTTGTTTTTCCCGTTGTTGGGTTATTAAGTCGTGCTTTCCATATGTTATTCTTAGATGGTTGCATGGGGGTGTACTAACTAGTAACACATTAGATCTTACATTAAAGAAAGTAGAGCCAAAGAACATGTCACGTAGCCTGAACTACATGTGTGAGTCGCTCGTAGGAGCGGCGGCAAAGCCGGACATGGAGTCTACACATCAGAGCGCATGCGGCGAGAGTGTCCAGGGTTCAGGGGTGAGGCATTCGAGTTGAAGGACCTTGGGTAGCCGGCGAGCTAGTGTGGGTAGGTAGGCCATTATATAAAGCAGGTAGCATGTGCATGCTAAGGCAAAGTGCAAGTGCATGGCCCTACAACAAGTGATCATCAATTTGTGAGTGTACATACTTGTATTTGTCATCAATTTTTCATGTGTGCGTAATCACATGCAATAGCATCATAGATTCAAAAGTAGCTGCAGCGTTGGGTGCACTCAAGAATAGATGGCATTAGTAACCATCTAGTGTTCATATCTTGGTTGCTACACATGTATGTGTAGCCATGCATCAACATGGAATTTGAGTGCTTTTACCTTTGGTGCATGCCTATGGGCATCCAAGAGGATACGAGTAAGCGAGGTCTTAATTTGGCATAGTCTAGAAATAGTTTTCGGGCGACGCAGCTTGTTCACAACACCACGAATTGACACCTTTGACATTGTGGTATGGGAATAGATATAGCTATTACCTCCAGTGTGTGTGTCCCAAGAATTCGAGATGATTAAAGCGAGTGTAACTTGACTTTTTTTGGCTCTAGGTGTGCAGTCACACAAGGCATGAGCTCTAACATTTTGTAGTTTGTGTGTGTGGAGTCACACACAAAGCTAGGCATGCAGGGATGTTAGATTCCATTGTTGGGATACTGAATATCAATCCATTGCCCATTTTTGTCTTGCATTTTTGGGCCATGATGTTGTAGCTTAGCCCATTGAGGCTTAGTGAATTTGCAAAGCTAGAGAGTTTGACAATGCTTGTATGGTCCTAGAATCATGATACGATCTCTTAAATGAGGATGTACTAAAACAACTGCACTGTTGTGCTACTTAACGACCAAGATGTATTATACTTAGTCCGTAGAGATGCCAGTGCTCGTACATGGTCTGTAGACATCAAATGTTCAAAGATTTGTGAGTGAGGTCTGTAGTGATCTTTCAATTCGGAGTTTATTGAAACCTAGATTTTCATGGTGTTAATGATCTAATTGTTCAACGTGGCTTGTAATAGAGTAAAAAGCTACTCTACCTACCTATGGATCATGTCATTGCTTCTTTTGTTTGAAATGAAAGTATCCCTAAGAGGTCTTATTCTAAAGCTAGCTTGTCTGGCTATTCTTTAATTACTTAAGAGCTTGGGTTGATTACCAGTTTAGGTAGCGGCCCATTGAGATCTTATCGGATTACTTTGACAAATACTTTAGATTGAGTATTGGAGGCTCTGGAGCTTGTTATAGCTCCTTAAATTATAGCCACATTAGACTTTGAAAAACCTGTGCACCATATACGATGTTGCATAGTTGGTCTAGTTGTAAACACCCTTGGTTTGGATGCATAATCATCCATATGCTTGAGATTTTGTAGCTATTTCTCAAGAAGAGGAAAAGAGTCCACTTGTGTGTCACACAATGAGCTTCATACTCACTTGATGGTATGGGACGTCAAATGCTCATAAAGGTCATTGTGGTCTTGGTGGTATGGGACATCAAGGCTTGTACATAGAGGTTCACCCTTTGATTGGTTATATACTTGTTCCATAGTGATCAAGTGTGTGTATGCTTGTTTTTTTGTGATCAAGCATTTAGATAGATTGAGCTTTGAGATTCAATTGATAGCCTTTGTTGGGAAAAAATCTAACGACAGAGTTTAGAGAAGCTGTGGGTAGCTGCCATAGTGATGAGTGAAAACTTGAAAGAGTAGAGAAGAGAAGGGGAGAGAGAGAGAGAGAGAGAGAGAGAGAGAGAGAAAGAGAGAGAGAAGGAAGCATATATCAACACCATCACTCACCCTCACAATCCCTAAGTATGCATGTAAGAAGAAGAAGAAGAAGAGAAAAACATACAAGAAGCAACTCAATCACAAGAGCAAGAAGGCTCAAACTTAATTGTGAGAATGGGATTATGTCTTTTCTCATTTGTCAAAATGTCTTATATGCTATACTCATTTGTACAATGCTCGGTCACTTAACTAATATTTGAGGGCCTAATAAGCTAGCCTAGGCTAATTTCCTAGCCTAGATGTACATGCGTTACACAAGTCGTAAGCTCTATGTTTTGGCTATCTTTCGGCATTACACAAGTTGTAAGCTTAGAGATTTCCCATAATCGTTTTACATGAAGCGTATTGTGGGGTATAAAAATATGGCTTGAAGAAGTTGCCACACGTGAAGTAATGTTAGCGAATGTGGTTAATAGAAAGAAATGTGACTAGCATGTATGAAAGATATTATGCTTGCTAATCTATTTGTATACTTCTTTTTGATTGAGGGAATGTGACTTGCATGTATGAAAGGTATTATGCTTGTATCCTTCATTTTGATTTAAGTCATTTGTGCTTTTGTAAACTTCATAGGTTTTTTCTACAAATTGCTAGTTCCCTTTATCATAGTGTCTACTTTTGCCTTTGCTATCAAAGTCATGTGTTCAAGAAGGTCCCCCCTCCTCAACATCACTAACACTTGGGCTGTAGCATGTGCTGCATGTTATTCTCCTTCCCCGTCTCTTATATGTCATTATGCAGAACTTGCGTGCTCTTGTGCTACCTCTTCATGTCCAAATTTACATGGTCATAAGTCAGATGGAAGGAATTACAGACATATAGTTAAATCACCTGATGGTGATTATGGCTTTTGTAATTTGGATTGCATTAAGAAGAGAGATAGATCATCAAATGGGAATGCGATTTCTTATCATTATTATCAATCATAATTCTCATGATTATTTTTTTCCTCATTGTTTGATCTCATTGTTTGTCAATTGCATGTAGGTCTTGAATCAACATTAAAAAAAAGGGAAGACTATAGGGTCTGATCCTTCTTTTCACAAATGACAGCTTCTCATCATTGAAGAACCAAGAAGACGATTAAGTTGAAGAAGATGGCTTGCATGGATATTACAAAGCAACCGTATAACATGTGTCCAACTTGCAACCAATTTTGAGATTTTAGAATGGCATGGAAATTGTCCCAATGTGGCTCTTTAGAAGACTATGCCCCAGTGCTCACAAAAACCATTTTTTGAACCAATGAAAAAACTCCTTACTCAAAAATTTCATTGATTTTCAAATCTCGATCGGTTTGAAAAGGCATAAAATTTTTTCCCAATTTTTACAAGATAAATGTATAGAATATTCATTTTCTTAAAGAACAGACCTAAAACACAAAGCCAAACTAAAACACTAAGGGCTTATTGACACTTACATATATTGCCATCCATTGCCTGAAATACTTCAATCTTAATCCAAGCAAGCTTTAAATTCTACAAAATAATAAAGAGCATAGAACTAATCAACTTATATTTACACTTACCTACTATTGTATTTAAAAAACATACCTAACATGAAACACTTGCATAACACCTAGCATTATCTTGCCTTAAAAAAATACTTCATCAAATAGCATAAGTACTAGAAATAGAATCTATGCATTCACAAGTAGAAATATACACTTACTAGAAATAGAATCTATGCACTAGAAATAGCATAAGCACTAGAAATAGAATCTATGCACTCACAAGTAGAAACATACAATTAGTTTTTACTAATATATAACTCCTAAAAGCTATCACCACAGAATCATTCACTAAAGAATAACTCCTAGCTTATGGATTTTTTTTTGGCCTCAGATATGGTAGGGGATTCTTATTTACAAAAAAGACAACAAGACATAAAAATCAAAGAAAACAACATGACTAAAGCCCCAAACCATATAAAAAAACCAAAATTCACCAAAAGAAACCTGTAAGAGAGAGAGAGAGAGAGAGAGAGAGAGAGAGAGAGAGAGAAGAAGAAGAAGAAGAAGAAGAAGAAGAAGAAGAAGAAGAAGAAGAAGAAGAGAGAGAGAGAGAGAGAGAGAGAGAGAGAGAGAGAGAGAGAGTAGTAGAATCTACCCAAGTCACAGCAGCTATCAAATACACAAATAAAACCTATTGAAAAAAATCAACATAAAAAACTAGAGAGAGAGAGAGAGAGAGAGAGAGAGAGAGAGAGAGAGAGAGAGAGAGAGAGAGTCCAACGCTCTTCACTCAATGAAAAATCTATAAAAGTAAAACACAAAAGTACGTATCATCAATAAATTTAAACATTTACTATATATGACTAAACTATGAAACATGTTAACAATTATTTTACATGATTTGCTTAGTACTACAAGATCTTCAATCTTCAACGTCCACTTTCGACGGTACCTGCATCATCGAAATAACTATTGAAAGTGTCGAAATAACCGTCGAAAGTGTCGAAACAGACATCGAAAACATATTTGTTTATTTTTAAATTTGGTGTGACTTTTGAAAAGAATTTAAGTGTTTTTAGTTCTCATAGTCCTTGTCAACCTAGTTTTTAGTTACTTTTCAAATAAATACAAAGATATGTAAAAATGTTTATAAGAAATTAATATGCCAAATTTTTTTTGCCAAAGCTTGCACTAATGATCCCAAATACAAGAATATATGTAGCAATATTTACAAGAAATTATGATAATTGTTTGCTAATGCTTACATTAATAGTCCCAAACAAGAAAACTGGACAAAACCCAAGTATTTCTTGCCAAATAAAAAAGAAATAAGATGCTATATCTCATCATCAACTCTCTCATCCTCAGTTAGATCCATGGCTCCAAATACATCTATTTCTAGAAAGACCTCTCCATCTGCATCTTCGTTAATGGGTGTAGCCTCATTTGTTTTGCAGGAGTAGAAGGTAGTTCATCCGTATTATCCTCTTCTATTTTAGGCATTGGAGGTGGTTGTGTTAAAATTTGTTCTTCAAATTCTAGATTAGCTGATGTGTTTGCTTCTGGTTTAAGTTCTAGTTGTTAAATTACTATACCTTCATTTGATCCTTCTTGTAGTTCTTCAACTGAATCAATATCTGCTTCTTGTGCTTCTTAAGTGGGTTCCTTAACCTCTACTTTATATGATATTTTCATATCTTCAAATATTTGTTTACTACATGAATCAATTTGGATTACAAACAACCATTTGTGATCTCTCAGGTCCACCTTGAAGACGACCTGCTCACAATGCTCTGGTAGCACAAAAGGTGTCCCTTTGGTTTGTCCATATCTTTTTGGAGTCTACTTGAACAAATCCACTCTTATCTCTGTGCATGGTTTCTTGTGGTCCTTGAGTCACCACCTTGAACCACTTCACATAAAAAATGAACATAGAAAACTTTTTGAATCCAACCTTGATAATATCTTGTATTGTTCCATAATATTCAAGCATGCCAACTTCACTACTTAGGTCACTTGCACTTGAACAAATTTCTTGCATGAAATTTGCCTTGACATCACAATCAAATGTTTTTCTCTTCTTATCTATTCGCTCCACTTGAAAGTGACAACCGCATGATCAAAGTGCACTAAATTTGCAATACTACAAGCAAAAGAAGATAATGAAATTGTATCAAGCATAAAAACTTATACAAGACTGTCTTATGGTTTATTGTGTACATATAAAAACTCACTTACATGGTAATCACAACCATATATAAGATCCTTCTTCTCGTCGCTTATAACCTCGCCTATGTTTTGCTTGTCGTATGGTTTGCTGAAGCTATCTACTAGAAGGAAATTCAGGAAGTTGAGTGAGTGAATTTGGGTATGGAAATGCTCTAGTTGTTTGACTCTTTCTAAAATTCAAACGATCTCGATCTCTTTTGCTCTGTTAGATTATACCTCTTGATCCATTTCTCCATAGCACATGAGTTGAGGATGCAAAATTTATTAATATTCTCTCACAATGCCATATCCATTGTTCTCTAAAAGCCTTGTCCTTGAGGCTCTTCCCCAATGATTTGATCATCCTCTTCTTATGTCTATAATCATGGCATATCTGGGTCTGACGTACTAAGAAATTCTGTTATGTATATAAAAGATTCTTGAACAAGCCATCCCATTGCCATATTTCCCTCAGGGCGAGCTTTTTGACGAACGAAACTTTTCAGTGTCTTCTTAAATCTCTCAAGGAAAAACATCCATCGACTATGAAAAACACCTTCTATATCAACCTTGTTAACCACATGAACCAATAGGTGCAGTTGAATGGTCAGAGAACTTGTTGGAAAGAATTTCTCCACCATTGTAACTGTTTCAATGGAGTTTAGACAATCTACTTCCAATGGAGTTTAGACAAGCTACTTCCAATGTATTCCTTCTAATCTCCTTCTTTGATATTCATCGTACCACCATGCTAATCTTGTATATTTTTGCTCTTATGTCCTCGGTGAGAAAATTCTTAATGGCTATTGTCAAAACAAACTGTAAGATTTTGTGCCATTCATGAGTCTTCAAGACACTAAGCTCTTCATCCTTTGTGAATGCTCCCTCTTCAAGCAATGCATACAACTAATAGGAGTACGAAACTCAATGATGCTATTATTTACATGCCCTTGCTCTTCTTTGGTTGAGACCAAAGGTGATCTAGGGAGAATCACCTTCCCATCAGGTCTTCTCTGTGCCAATAAGTGTTGCATATGATCCACCTCTTGTAGATCATCCCTTTGTGTCTTGCTCTCTTTAGAACCTGTTATGGTTTTCCAAAGCATATAGGCCATGTTCTTGAAAATGTGCATAGGGTCAAGAAGATGATTGACTATAAGATCACTCTAATATGGGAGTAGAAGGAAGAATGATAGCGGTTTCATTTCGGGGGGTGAATAACTTGGATCCACTTCCCATGCCCTCCTTCAATCACTTGGCTTTAGCATACGAGGAGGCCTCCCTAGAAATCTCTCTTGCAACTCATGGTTGTTACTTTTTGTGGCACTCATAGACAACCTTCCTCAAAGATGTTGAGTCATTCTAATCATTATGATGAGATATGCAAATAATACAAAACTCGTGAAATTATATTTGATCAAGAAATTGTAGAATAATTAACTTACCAGAGAACTCTCTATAGCTCGGCCAATCATGCATGGTTCACATAAGTATTCCTCGCACTATCATGTAGCCCTTTTTCCAAACTGCTTAGACGCATCATGAACTTAGATACCATCCCATAACGTACATAGCTCGTCAACTAATGGAGCCAAGTAGACGTCCATGTTCTTAACCTTGTACTTCCCTAGAACTATCAAGGAAAGTAAAAGGTGTCCCTTCTCTATCGCTAACCATGGTGGTAGGTTATAGTTGACTAGGCAAACGGGCCATGTACTCCATGATGAACTTCGTAAGCCAAATAGATTCACTCCATCCATTGTTAGTCCGAGATGAATGTGACGAGGCTCTTCCCCAAAGTCCACCCACTTCTCTTTGATATGCCTCTATGCTGGAGAATTAATGGGCACACGTATAACGTCATCTGTGGATCTGGTGTTTCGATGCCAAGTCATTAAAGATGCAATAGATTTGCATCTGAATGTTGTTTGAATACGTAGAATGATGGGAAAGTGTTGTAAGAGTTAAGCATGGACCCTTTTTCCTTGGACGTCTTACTTATATCTCGATGAACCACACTATGGACACTCATGAAGAGTAGCATACTCTTGGCGAAAGAGAATACAATTCTTCGGACAAGCATGGTGTGTGTTGTAGTCCATCCCTATATGGAGTGCAACATTGATTTTGTTCGTTCATGGTCCAAAGGCATCTTATTGTCTTCTGGTAGAATTTGAACCTATATGATATAACAGAACGAATAGTAAAGCACAAAGACAAGAAATTCATGCAAGTATGTGAAACATATAGAGGGGAAGGGACACATACCCCATAAGTTTTGAAACGCCTGTATCAGACCACCCATATATTGATTGCAAGTTCAATATGGAGAGGCAAGTGCACAAAACTGAAACAGGTGCTCCATGGTAAAGTGGTAGACGGGCAAGCTCTTTCTCCTCTCGAGAAGCATGCTTCACACGTCGTCTAATGTCTTCTACTTCTTGGGCCGTTTCATGCTCCAAATCATGATCATGTACTTTGTGGCTTGTGTCGTGTAGAGCATCTATTCCATGTCATGTTCTAGAACTTGATCCAAGTCCGTCAAAGCTTGCTTAGGTTCCAATCCCATTGAGGTTGTCTCTATCCATGCCCTTGCTCTTTTTCTCTGCTCAAGTTGGATATCTATGTGATCAATTAGTTCATTGTTTGTTGTATGGGCGCACATTGAGGCCACTAAGTAGATGTTACAACAAGCGCTCCATTATTGGAAATACGTCCCATTTTTTGGAATGCTCATTGTAAATTCTTCGACGTCGGTCGACTTGGTACTTGCAACAATGACTGCATGGGCACAACATTTTCTCCTCTAAATCGATAAAATTTGAAATGTGCATAGCACTCACGGGCTCCATGTATGTTGAATACATATGCGAATTTGGGTTTAAATGAGGAGGAGGTGGAACTTCTTTTATAGTTCATGCATGGCCTAACTAATTTTTAATGGAAAGGTGTCGGGCTACCAAAATATTCAAATTTTGAATGAGAATTTGTGGAAGCGGGTGTCAAAGTAAGCATCGAAAACTCAATATTGAATTTTGACGTTTTTTTTTCGACGCCATTATCAACACCTATTTCGACAAATTATCGACGTATATTTTGACTCTGGGAAATTTTTAACAAAGCCATGCTAGGTCACTTATAGCGTTTTTGCTTTTTTTTTTTTGCAGGTTGCAGAGGAAGCCCATATTTTTTTATGTATTCTCTCCTCTCTCCTCTCACCTCCCCCCATCCCCTAAACTCTAAACCCTAAACCTAAGCCCTTCCCTCAACTCTTACTTCTGATTGTGTGTGTGTGAGGTCCTTCTTCATTGCTAACATGCAATGTTTTGTTTGTTTTGCAGCTTCTTGGTCTCATGTTGCGAACCCTATACCCTTGAGACTCCAGGTAGCACGTAGCCCTTCTCCTTTTCCCTTGCTTTTTATTCATTTGCCCTTGCTTTTGATTATATGTGTGTGTGGTCTTTCAAAATTGCTAACATGCCGTGTTCTATTTGTTTTACTTGCTCACAAGTTCTCCTTTGTCTATTATGCTGCAAACCCTAAACCCTTAAGATTCCACGTAGGCGGTAGCCCTTCTGCTTTTCCCTTACTTTTGATTTCTTTGCCCTTGCTTTTGATTATATCTGTGTGGTGTGGGGTCTGTGTGCGTGTGATTTCATTATTTTGCTAATATGTCTTGTTTGTGTTTGTTTTGTAAATTTTCAATCATTTTCTCTTGAGGCACAAGCTCTCTCTTGGTCTCTCCCGCTCAAGCCCTCACTCAAGACTCCAATTAGCTTACAATATCTCCTAGAAGTGCTCTAATGACATTGTCTTCAAAAAAAAAAAAGAATCTTCTTGCTTTTGATGTTGTCTATGGCATAAGCATGGGCATGTTGATATCCCATGCTTATGTGCTGCAAACCCTAAACCCTAAACATTGGCGCCCTTGCATAATCATGTGCATAACCACTTTTAACTGTATGTGTATACCATGGATCACACACCAGACAACACACCTGTATACACCCCTAATTTCTCCATTGTGCCTACACCACAAGCAATGTCCTTGCGTCAGTTTTATAATTTCATCTCGCAAATGAGTCGCGAGAAAAAGGGCTATGGCTCAAGCCTACTTTGGGAGAGACGCTGGCACTTCTACACAACCATCATAGCTTGTTGAAATGCAAGCAAGAGTGGGCTATGGTGGATCAAATGCAAGGATCAACATGACTAGCATGTAATTAAGAGGTGATTAAGATGAGATTAGTGCACAATTAATCTAATAGCTTAAAGTAGGCATGGATACTCAAAAACCAACAATTTCTCATTAGGCCAATGCCTCAATTTATAGGTTTTACATCTATAAGATGCCAAGCATCTAATCCCACTGATTTCTCCTTGATTTGTGCCACCTCCCCTTCATCTGGGGGCACTCATGCTACCCTTGATTCTCTCATCAGTAGATTCTTCTCACCTTTTCACTGCTACCCACTAAATTACAGACTCCCTTTTATAGTCTCTTACTAAGGGCTTGTTCCCACACACATCCATTCACTTGCATATTTCAACACCTCCGCTCACGTAAATAACTCTAGCACACCTGGACCCTATACCAAGTTTCCCTCTTACTTGGTAGCCTGCGAGACCAGTGCCTCAAGTCCCTAACTCATAGTCCTTGACACTCTCTCTCTATGTGTCCAAGGCTATTACAAGTGCCCGTAACCTTGACTAAAGTGCTCACACATATATCTACCACATGGCCTACATCATCGGTGGCTCAGATGTGGTTTTACTCTGTTGGGGCAGGTTACATTGGGTTGTGGGGTTTCTCTCTTTCTCTCTAAGAAAAGATGTTTTGACTCCTCTACCTTAGGAGTCTCCATATGACGTTTGCCGATGTCGATCCTTCTTCATTTGGTTTGCTGTAGCAGTCTCTAGCCATGTGTCTTGGCTTCCCACAGTTGTGGCAAGTGAAAGTCCTTCCTCCTCCCCTACCTCTTCCTCATCCTCGTTCTTGTGCAAGGCCTCCCCGGGTGTAGAATGCTTTCTCCTCTCTAGTTATGGTTCCAATCCTTCCTTCTCTTTTACCTTGTTCTCTTGCTCTAGTAGAGCTCCTTCTATCTCATGCAACTTCAAATCTAGTACATTCTTTAAGGTAGCCACAATGTTCTCATACTCTCCCTTGTCCACACTCTTCAGAAGCACTGCTAGTGCCTCATCATCTTCTACTTTCTTCCCAGTGGCTGCCAGTTGTTGCTTAATTCTTTTGTATTTGTTCGTGTGGTTAGAGGTTCACTTTTCTTCATGTCAAGTTTGTAGAATTGCATTAGCAGATTTATCTTTGAATTTTTTGCTTGAGTGCCAAATAATTTGTTAAGTTCATTCCATGCAACTTTAGCTCGTTGTATCCCTGCAATGTGGTGAATGATTTCATCATTTAAGCTAAGTGCAGTGAGTCCTAATGCTTTCTCATTCCTGCTCTTCCACTCATTCTCCCAATTCTCCTCTGGACATTCATCTCTTCCCTCAACTAGTCCCCACAGATTTTTCCTCATGAGAGAATACATGGTCTTTGTTTGCCATGTATGGAACTGCTCCCCGTTAAATTTAGCTATTTCTTGTACACTACTCATGATGATGTGAAGGGAGTCTTACCTCTTGATCCAATTCAAGATTCAAGGGTAGTGTCTACCCTTTTACAACTTCAATTTGATGATTACAACAAGTTTTGATCACTAATGATAATGATGCTCAAGAAACTAGGTGTACTAGTTCACAGTTTATGTGTGCAGAGAATACACTGATTTGGAGGGATTAATTGAGGTAGTGATTGTGATAAAAAATTTAATTTGAGCACCTTTCCAATGTTGGATTAGATCCACCAATGCCTAATTAACACCTTGATTAGGTGAATTAATCAATAAATTTGCCAAGATAATTCACTATTCATGTACAGAAGGTTGTCCCCACTTGGAGTCTTCAATTGATCCACTTGCACAAATCTAATCTCAAAATTCTTCAATATAGTAGTAGATAAATATGTCTAGATATGTTTTGAGCCCACAAACATCAAGATTGAAGCTTTAATGAAGAATTAATCAAGTGATTAATAAAGGCACTTCCTGACTGTGCACAGTGTTGGATCTCACTTCGACTTGATGAAATCAAAAACCATCTTCACCAGCTTGTAGAGCATGCTTGAAAACCCCCATATCTAGTGGGAATTAGACGGATTCAAAGCGAGCTCGTCGTATGAAGCATTTTTTCCAATTTTGCTAGCGTTTGATAAACACGTTATCGCGCCATCAATCTGCGCTGAAATTCATCGATTCCTTCGAGCTACGTGTGGAGCCCAGAGTCTAGTTTGTGCCTCTAAAAGGGCTTGGGCAATGGATGTGTGTGAAGGGAGAGGGAGCTTCTCCACCAACTGGGGGTACGAAAGATAGTGAAAGAAGAGACTAAAGAAGAGGTTTAATTTCTAATCATGATTAGCAAAGTAGTTAGGCTCAAAAATCAGATGAAGCCTGAGCTTAGCTCTGATACCATGTTGAAATGCAAGCAAGAGTGAGCTATGGTGGATCAAATGCAAGGATCAACATGATTAGCATGTAATTAAGAGGTGATTAAGATGAGATTAGTACACAATTAATCTAATAGCTTAAAGTAGGCATGGATACTCAAAAACTAGCAATTTTCCATTAGGCTAATGCCTTAATGTATAGGATTTACATCCACAAGATGCCAAGCATCTAATCTCACTGATTTCTCCTTGATTTGTGCCACCTCCCTTACATTTGGGACACCTTTTCATAGAATCTTTCCACACCCCTATATTCACTCATGCTACTCTTGATTCTCTCATCAGTAGATTCTTCTCACCTTTTCACTACTACCCACTTAATTACAGACTCCCTTTTACAGTCTCTTGCTGAGGGCTTGTTCCCGCACACACCCATTCACGTGCATATTTCAACATAGTCCACCACCACACAAGCCATGTAGATGAATACTCCATGGCAAGTCACACAAACCCCACCTCCATGGCTCGCTCGACTAATTCACGTTGTAGAAGATGAGATTGCTTGTCCGGTTGTTGCCGTGGGGTGGTGGCTTCGCAGACGCTTCTACCCCTCAGCGTGAGCGCCCACCCATTGCCAGTTGTGAGGAGACATGATGTTGGCAATGAGATGGAGACTCAAATCCGTGAGTTATGTCATAAAGTCTTTACCCACAACTTTATGACTACATGGCATAAACTAGATAAAGCAAAGAAGGATTCGAGTCGTCAATCAAATCAAGAGTGAGTTTATGCCAGCACCAGGCAGTGAGAAGAGGTCCATCCTAGATGGATTAAAGATTACATGGTGAATATAATGAAGCACTAACGCAGTGACATTACACAAAGGGTAAAGATAAGGAGAAAAGCCTTGGCATTGTGTATAAAAGATTTGGGATGAGCAGTGCAGGAAGCACAATGCAAATCCCCTATAGGTATAAGCAACAAGAGGAGGGAGCACCCAAGCAAATGGAGAGCATAAAGAGCTCCCATCTTGGAAGAAGTGATGGCTGGGATGCTTTCTTCACGTACTTTGTAAGTATTAATAGTACACTCACTCACTTTTGTTGGCATAACGAGCATTTTATTTTTATTAAGTATTCATGTTTCATGCTTCTAGCAAAGAGTGATTGGTCATGCAGTGAATGATGCAAAGGAAAGGTACGCCTTAAAGCACGACACGTATGTCCTCCTCGACGAGCAACTTGAGCAAGAGGGCATCATGTCAACTGAATGAATGTAGTCAATATGATAAGTCTCTACATTTTGCACCCATCAAATAGTTTTTGCATCACTTGCCATTTCTGAGTTTTTGCGTAGTGAATATTATTTGCAAGGACCAATGCTAAACCCTGAGGCCACCGATGATTAGGTTCGGCCTTGCGTCCAAGGCACTATGTATAGGAGCAATGCCTTTAAATACTTTTTTGTTGCCTCCATGAGCATATTTTGTAAACATAAATAAATAGATACTATGTAACTTTTTCTTAGTGATAAAAATTCATGTTTTGTGACCTTTGAGTACATATGTTGTAAGTACTCTTTAATATTGGCATAATGGTGCATTTAGTTGTGCAGGACTACACTTGGATGTACCATTATGTTAAAAAAAATTTAAAACCTACATCTGTCGAAGTATTAGTCGAAATAATAGTCAAAATACGCGTCGAAGTAAATGTGAGTATAGTCGTCGAAATATGCATCGGTAAAAGTGTTGAAAAGATAGTCATAAAATAATATGTTATTTCGACTGTTTCTATGATGCGTATTTTGACGCTTATATATTTGTTGTTTTCAGCGAATATTTCGATGGTTTCATATCGATGCTTACATTGATGTGCCTATCGACTCTTCTTGAGTTTTTTTGCATGTTCATTTTAAAAAAAACATCGCAAAGAGACCTGTTTGTAGTAGTGAAATTTTTATGTTCATTTTCGTTGAAAAAAATGTCGCAAATAGACCCGCTTGTAATAGTGAAGGCTTTTAATGTTTAGTCTATTTCTTAACTTATTCTTTATGAGATTCTGGACACTAAAGCCCCTTTCACAGCAAGCTGTACTACAACATTGTAACAATGAAATTTTAACTAGCCATAATAACATAGAGTACTTTTCTCTCATTGTTTTATTTCTTCCAATAGCAACCCAAGTGTCTTTCAAGCTCCAATCTTGCCACTCTTTAAAAGCTTGGAGATTGAAAATTTGATATTCTGTTTTTGTCTCAAACTTTCAAATGATGTGATCCCAATCTTCTCTAGTCCCACTCTTTTTATCCTCATCATAAAATGAAATTTCTTCTCTACTCCAAGGTTTCTAAATACCTTAAAAGTTTCCCTCCAAGGTGGAAAACTACATGGAGCTAAAGCTTTAAAACAAGACAAGACACTACTATCAAAGGCTCTCTTAAATTCTCAATAATCGACTCACTAAATGATCTCTAAAATAGTAAAGACTTGTTCAAATGACTCCCATATTATTCTCTATAAATGCAAACACTCCTATAAGTAGCACCATGAATAGAAGTATGCAATGTATACAATTGACCATGAGGAGGTCCATAATCAAGGATGATGGGAAACTCAAGACGATCCTGAGGTGATACATTCATATCAATGATAGGATCATCCAAAAAATATATTTTCAAAGCTCTAATCTTAGTCTTAATAATTCCAACAACCGAAGTGATATCAACATCAGTGCTTTGAAAGCCTTGTTGAGTATAGCTAGTCGATCAAAGACGTCACACAAAAAATGAACATTGTACATGAATTCAAAGCTTGAAATCTTTATAAAAAGTGTGATATTTTCTTTCCTTGTGAATTCTAAGAGAGGCTCATAAGACTTACACACCTTTCTCACAACCATTTGCCTTCTTAACCACCGTACTTTGTGAATACGACTCATATGAAATATTCCACATCCAAACTCTTCGTGTAAACTTTCTAGAGTTATCTTCTTAAGAGAACTTTTTGAAACCGAAGTAGCAGTTGCATTCATGCAAACATCAACATCCTTAGCAACATTATAATGCTTTACAACATTCGCTGAACATAAGCTAGTTCAATGCACAATACAATGAAAAATTGTCAGATATGGATTATCTCTCTTTAAGCAAATTGATAATCCCTAGTATGATGACAAACCATGTGGATGATGCACCATCCAATCCAAAACATACCATTTTTTGAATATCAAGGCCATGCTTAGTCAAAAAATCTATGCAAGCATTCTACAAACATGATGGAGTTCCACTTTGTAACTCCAAAAGCCCCAAAAACATTGCCATTAGCTCAAAGTGCTCCAAGAAGATACATAGATGATCAAATTTTGATTGGTCACTATGTCTACTGACTCGTCTAACATTAAGTTGAAAAATGGTGATTTTTAAACTATATTAAGTTGTGACCTAAATGAAGACTCATTTATATAGTGAACAAACGTAGAACATGCCTTATCATTATGCTATGTATCACTTGGAATAGAAGAGCAGCCGATAAACATCAATAAATTCAAGATTGATGGGTACATGCTAAATGATAGATCTTGCTTAGCAACATGATATGCACCAACAAATAGATGCAAAGATGCAAGTTCTACCTTCTCTTAATTCTTTTCTAACGAGACAATATATTCTTTTCTAACAAAAACTTTATTTGCACTATGTTGATATACAACTAGTCTATGCAGTTTTGACTTTGCATGATCCGAAAGTGCACTAATTTGAATATTAATTGAACTCGACTTACCAAACTCACTCTTACATTTCCAATCACCTTTACAAAAATCACAAAAGTTACGGCCTACCTTGTGATGAAAAAATGCCTAGTCGAAAGTTCTCACCCATGCCTCATTCCAATCTCTTCAAGCTTTTTGGTGTTGAACAGCCTTTGTATCACTAGCAAGATCATCCTTCTCTTTGTACTCCACATTGACAAAGTCCACTGTCTCATTGTTGCCAAGTGTAGATGCGTGCTTACTTCCACTTAGCTTTCGCATCTTTGAACTTGAAGGCGTGTCTTTTATGGTGAAGCCACGTATCCCCAAAAGACTTGATTTCACAAAGTTTGACATGGTGATACCTAATTAATGATATTACTCTTAGAAGTTAGGATTGAAACTTCTTCTGTCGCATGGATCTAAGTTATAACCATGATATACAAAAGCTTGCGTACAAGCCACTCACATAGCCCCAGTACTTGACATGACATGTGAGATTATGATTAAGCTTGCATAATTATGTAGGCATGAAAATAGGCATAAAGTCTTTCATCATGCAATGCATTATTTAAAGAACTTCAACTCTAAAGCAATTGAATTGAGAAAAGAACATGAAGTTATGTGTCAAAGATATTACTCTTAGGATTGAAACTCCTTATGTCACATAGGCCTAACCATGACATTTAAAAGCTTGCGTACAAGTACACACAAAGTTGCCAGAAGATGCCGTTGAATAAAAAGGGAAAACCTTGCTTCAACAGTAGGCCGTTGAGGGAGGAGTCCGGCAGAACGTTGCATAAGGGTCGTTGGAACTTGGAACTTTAGGGCAAAGTTGCAAGAGAAGGTCGTTGAGAGCGAACGTCGTCTTACACTGCTACAATGTTTATGAGAAGGCTGTTAAGGGAGAAGTTGAGAACGTTCCAAGCTTACAACCAGCTGCAGGCTTAAGCCTTAAGGGCCAAGGGCCGAAGGCTAATATTACAGTAATAGTAGCAGCAACCAGCAACGCAGGTTCACTGTTTAAACTTCACCGTTCAGAACTTCAGTGTTCACAATTAGACGTTCTAATTATCAATAATCAATTCTCACATACCTCTAGTACCTTACAATTAATAATAATAATAATTTAGTATTAAACATATTATACTATAAAGGTGATATGTGTCAATGTGTCATGCAACACTAATATTCCAATGTGGATGCAACATAACCATTCATTCATAATATTCCAATGTGGATGCAACATAACGATTCATTGAGTGATTCACGACCCTACCTACGTGCCAAAATCATATATATATATATAATGTACAATTAAAAAGTTACAAATAGTGTCTTTCTTTTTATTTAAGAAGGATAGATTTTACAATACCTTCTTTTCTATATATAAAAGGAGAAGCATTTGCATGCCACGTGTCCTTTTTTAAAGCCCTCATCACCTACATTGCCAGTTCCTTTATTTTGAATTTCAAATAAGTAACGTGTGCCGGCTCATAGAGCCGTTTTGAGAGAGAGAGAGAGAACCATTTGACTTCTCTATGCAAGCTTTGGAGGGATGGTTTGTGAGAAAGAAGTTGGAGTTTCCAATGCAGAGGACTGTGAGCGTGGAGAGGAGGGAGATGAGATTTTTCTAATGCAGAGGACTGTGAGCATGGAGAGGAGACTGAGGTGGTCGAGCAGCAATCCAGACCAACAATATACCAAGTGTATTATACCACTATCAATGCTTCTATGTCTACTATGCAAAATTGTTGTGTAATATATCTCGATTTAATTCATAATCTCTATAACTATCACATTAACAAAAATGTTAAACACAACAATGGGAACTAAAATCTAGCTTTGTATCATAAAAAAGCAGCCTGAAGATGAAGTACATAATAAATAGCTTATTATATTTAAAAGAAGTTGGTGCAAAAAAGGCTCATCAACCTACACGTGTTTTTTTATAAAATTAGCCCAAATTTTTCTTTTTTTTTGATCACCAGCCATCCATTAAGGGCAACTCTTTTTACTTGATCAGGAAATCAGTAGCGTGGAAGCATGTTGGCATACCCACTCATCCGAGATATCACTTAAGCCAATGTAAAGTCGGTACAAGTAACGACCCTTTGCATCTAAAAGAAAAAGAGTCATGGTTGCCAACATAGCAGGCCCAACTACCCTCATTCTTCTTCTTCATCATCATCATCATTCCTTACAGCAAACATAACCTCTTTCTTTTTTGAAAGTTCTACCATGAAATCATATGTATTAGCGTTGCACCGACCTTTCTATGAAGAATTGCAAGCCGGAGAGGTCCAAGTACTTCCGGGTCTGCCAGCATACGGAGTCGTAGGGCCGATGTCAAGTTGGGCGTCCATTTCCACCATGGTGGCCACTTTAGGGGAGAGCTGAGCTGCCAAGCGAAGGACACGTGAAATGGCTATGTTTCCTGCTCCGTCTAGTACGTTGCAAAGCTCTAGCATGAAATTGACCACGACCACCTCACCGTCTTCTACACCCAGCATTTCTGCTAGCGTGTCGTCATCAAGCACCACCTTAGCGGACCGGAACTCCGAATTGAGTTTGAGCACTCGAGCGAAATCAGCCAAGCGTCACCTGGCGGGCAGAGACGCAGCCCACTTCTTCCCAAGCTCCAGGGAAGGCACTCCCGTGATTCTGATCTTGTCGGGCGCCTTTCTTCCCTCATGGCCAGCAATGGCTTACAGCATGGCCCACACCAAGAGAGATACCAAAGTCCACTATGTGCACTCTATTGGCGCCGTTGATGGCCTCTAAGATGGCCTGGTTGGCGGTGAGTTGGGCAAGGGCTCGCGCCAGCCTCTTGGACAGAGCCACCGTAAAGTAAGCTACTAATCTCTGAACGGGGTCGCCATACCATGTGGACTGGTCTTGCAATTTCGACAGAACCATTCTAGCTTCTCATGATTGTTATCCACTGCTATCACACACTCCAGAGCAACAACTGCATCAGCTGCACCCCATGAACAGGGACCTGATGATAATGATGATGTCCCCCAAGCTCGTCGAAGGCGACGCTTTGCCCGCTTCTCTCTTCACTGCATGGAACCCTCCATATGGCTCCTACCCTTCTACTCCACCTGATCGCTCTTCTTCTACGCCTTCATCTTGTACTCCTGCTCCTCGCTCTTCTTCTACGCCTTTATTTAGCAAATCAATTCTGAGCATGATGATGAACAGAAATAGGAGGGAGAAGCAAAGCAAGCCTCCTTTGGCAACCCCTCCTCCTTTCGCTTGCTTGCTGCAAGCCTCGGGGTCTTTGGTGGTCCGCTTCTTGGGCGAAGGGACCAGCGGCGTGCTGGAGGAGGGAGTGGTTGGAGTAAGGGAAAAGTTTTTGGAGGGCGGAGAGGTTGGCGCGAGGGAGGACGACAAATAGGGAGTTGGTAGAATTCTAGAGACAGAGAAGTGAGACTTGCTTTATTGATTCCTGGATAAAGTGCACAAGATCTCAAGGGGGCAATTTACTCAATCATCTATTGACAAGATTTCAAGGGGCAATCTACTCAATCATCTATTGACAGAGAGTTTAAGCTAGAGATTTAGTGTAGCTTCATGTAGGTAGTTATTTTCTAATGAGTTTCACTCAGGAGGGAAGCATATCTTCGCTCTTAGCCGAAATAGCAGGGGAATGTACTCCTCACACTCTGCACCTTCTTTGCTCCCAACCGAAATAGAACGGGACTCGGAAGGAGTTGAGGAGAAAGAAGCTCCGCACCTTCTTCGCTCTCAGCCGAAATAGCAGGGGAATGTACTCCTCACACTCTGCACCTTCTTTGCTCTCAACCGAAATAGAACGGGACTCGGAAGGAGTTGAGGAGAAAGAAGCTGCGTCCTCTATTGCTCACACACTCGGCTTGGGGGACCCGATCGAGACACACCCGCACCAGTTGAGGTGGTTGCCACACATACGGGTTGGGATAGGAGGCGGGTGCAGAGGCATAGGTGGTGTAGGAGAGTCAACTCTGTGGGCATCGGAGCAATGCGCCTATCCAAGAGTGCCAATACAGTGGGCACACAAGCTTATTGAAAGAGACTATGAAGGGCTCACTGCTTTATATCTTCAGCTCTATACGCGACATGTTTACAAGGATTCTTTGTTGTTAACCATCTTATTTGGAAGGTTTTCCCATAGGTGCTTCTTTTAGATGAATAATGAGCGGGTGGTTTTTGTGCAGATATGAAACTTTGTACAGATAGAATGGGCTTGCTTGATCGTGGGGAGCTACCACCAACTGGACGACAGGGGGGATGAAGGAGTGGGGGAGCTTTTCGACATGATGAGCTACCTAATAGATCATGATTATCTTTAATCTCTTGATTATTGTGTTCCGCTCAACTCCATTTTTGATGCTTTATTCAAAGAAAAATATTCATATATATAGGTTGCCAAGTTGAGAACCATGAGGCTCAAAATGAGCTTCAAATATAAGGCCTATCTCTACTCTCTCCCAAAGACAAATCTGTGTTTTTATGCATACAAGAATTCTCTTGCCCATCGGAGACGGGTAGTGCCACTAGTTAAAATAAAGGAATAGAGAATTTTTTATTTAAAAAATGTTTAACATCTAAGGTTATCCTTAAACTTAGATTTTGGCCTGAAAAATACACTAAATATCGGAAGTGTCTTTCTTTTTAGTTAAGAAGGAACGATACCTTCAAAATAAGAAGGAACGATACCTTCAAAATAAAGGAATAGAGAAATTTTTATTTTTTAAAAATGTCGAACGTCTAAGTTTATCCTTAGACTTAGATTTTTGCCTTGAAAAAATACACTAAATGTCGGGTTTTAGTGAGCACTGCCAGTGTGCCCTGTTTCCACAGAGCGTGCGTGCACTTGGCAATATATATAATATATATTTGATGTACCGGAGGTGGGTAAAAAGGCGGGGCCGAGAAAGAGGCAGAACAGCTGGACAGTGTACTTCATGTTGAAGACGATTGCCTTGCGTAGATACTTTTGGTTCACGGCAGCTGCGACACTGGCAAGAAGGTATTAAGTTTCATGCCAATTGGGGGCTCACTGCTGCTTGCTGGCAACGACCATGGCAGGAGATCTGCAAGCAGGTGCTGTTGCGGCGGTCTGCGACTTCTGTAACAAGCGGCGCGCGTTCCTGTACTGCAAAGCGGACGCGGCTCGCCTGTGCCTGGTCTGTGACCACCACGTCCACGCCGCCAATGCGCTGTCGCTAAAGCACGCGCGGGCGCCCATGTGCGAGGGGTGCGGCTCGCGCGCAGCTACAGTGCGATGCGAGGAGGAAATGCGCTTCCTCTGCCACGATTGCAACGAGGAGATCCACAGCGGAGAGGCCCACAGCCGCACCAAAGCCATCTCCTTGAGCGGCTGTCTGTCTCTTGCAGAGCTGGTAACGTGCTGGAACAGCCATGTTGCTGCTACCGCTAGAGCAGGATGCTGGATGGATGGCTCCCTCAACTGCATTCTCGGTTCAGGTTGCAGTAGCAACATGGTACCTGACCTGGGTTCCCGTTTGGCGGATTGGTCAGGATCTTCAAATCATCACTTGGTAAGTGCTCGAATCATTTCATCTGCCCACTCTGACATTACTGCCCTTGTGCCTGCAAAGCAAAATTTTCTACACCTGGAAACCAAAAATCCATATATGATGGGCCCTTTTTTCTGGACTACCCTTGAGCTGCAAGAGAAGCTTTTGCATATCTACAGTGCTAGGAAAATACCATCTTTCATTGTAATTTTCACGGCTTGAGCCTTACAACGAAAATAACAAGTGGAAATTTTGCTTAAAATAGTCGTAAGGTTTTGGGAATTCTAGTCATATAATTCGTTGAAGAGTAGATTTTTAACAAAACATGTCCTTTTTTAGCTGGTTTGGAAAATTGTTGTTTTTAGGACTGGTCTATGCAGATACTCGACGCACTTGCAATGGCTGAGTCCAGCTTAGTTGGAGGTGAGTTTGTTGAGGTCATATTGCATCAGGTTGACCAAAAAATATTCCTGGAGTGTCCAATTTGAGGACAAAACCTTGTCACTAATGCTGGCGGGTGTCTCTTTAACCTCTTGAATACCAAATGAGATACCAACTATAAGCTAGGTGTTCTGAGTAGGTTGTCCAAAGAGCTAGGGAGTTTCACCGGAAGGCATAGCTACAATCTTGGCCTCTCAATACACGCATCATCTACTCTTGGGGCACTCTTGGGGCGAGCCCTTGCCTGGCTTTTGTACTCAAACTATTGGATACAAGGACCTCAACAAGGGCATTTACATTCTCAAAGGTTGAGTGAAAGGCAACGTTATTGAATTTTGTGAAGAGCCATTGTTGAGGCAGATTATTGGGGGGGACAACCAACATAGTTACAGAATGTGGCTGTTATGTACGTATATACTAATCTATGAATTAGGGACCTAATCTAGCGGGGTTAGGGGGCTCGAGATTAGGGATTAGCAAGCAAATACTTGGTTAGGGTTTTGGATTGACAAAATAAGCTTAATGGCTGTTTATACCAAGTAAGCTATTTATGGCATAGTTATGTGAGAGCTTGGGTTATTATGAGACACCGTTGTGCTTGTGCGGATGCACCATTGAAGGTCTAGCTTGGGCCAGGAGAGCCTACTTGCTCATGCCATGCACATGGTGAGTCCGCAAGTTGGTGTGTTCGGGGAGGCTTCAGTGGTATGGGGTGCTAGAGTAGACGTGGGCCTATGGTATTGTGTATGGATCCGTGGTTATCGGTCATGGTTGGGAGGTGAGCTAGCCTGCTACTCTCATGATTTGGTTTTGGTTTAGTATTAACCAGTGTTCAGGGCAGATTTTGGGAAGGACTTCGCAGTTGGTTTTAGATGAGGTATGCGTTTCTAGGCCTCATAAATGTCATGATTTCCAGGTATTTCTCTCATCGTCTCTCAAAAACGAATTGTTCTGTTGAAGTTGTACAAGGATTTGTTGGGGTTAAGGTTGCGTGTTTGCTGTGTGTAAGAGAGATGGGACAGAAGCGCTGTTATGTATGTGTGTTTACGTTTGAAGTGAGTATCTGACGGAGGCAAGATAAGGGGTGATGGCTGAGGCAAAGGGCTGGGCAGGCCAAGGCCTATGGCAGCCAGCCACAGCCGCCTAAGGCACGCGGGCGGTGGGGCACAGCCTAGTCAGGCCGGGAGCAAGCAAATCATCCGAGGGCAGCAGCCTGAGCAGCCAAATAGCGGGCTTGGCACCCACCCAAGGGCAAATCAGAGGCGGCAAAAGCTCTGTGCAGAGCGGGTTGTATGCACAGGAAAAGCCCGATGCGTAAGAAGGAAAAGCAACATGCGTGCCACCAGATCTTCATCGTTAAAAAAAAAAAACGAGTGGAAAAGCAAGAGTTTTTTTTTCTCTCATAAAATTTGATGAGTTTTAGCACATGAGGGTTTTTAAATAAAACTAAAAAGCACATTAGTTTTTTAGAAAAACCCGAAAGCAAGAGAGCCCTTGAACTTCAGGTGTAAAAGGGGGCCTTACTCATTAGTTCTCTACATCTCTTTAGTTCTCTACATCTCTTTGGTCAAGAGGGGTCAAAGAACTGGGCCAGTTTCCAAGAACTTTTGTTTGTGGGAGAGCGGAATTTTGCATCACTTCGTCTCTACACTGACACACAAGTTTACAGCAGATCAGTTTGGGATAATCATGGCTGATGAAGCACAAAATGATGTGGGATGGGCGAAAATGTTCATCTTGACGATGACCATCAGGATGATGACGGGACGGTCGATGACCTAGTCACCAAAGTAGACTTTGACGTAAGGAGGAGCAAATTTTGAACCTTACCAACACCATTGTTGTTATGCAAGCAACGTTGGCGGCGGGTTTGGTGACGACACGGGGAGTTGGACAGCATTGGTTGCCCCCTCTTTTACTCGAGAGCTCTACATGGGGGAGAAAAAGAAGTCGACTCAGGAGACAGTTGACTCTTGGTTGTACAAGTGGGGTACACAATTTGAATTCCATCCTTTCCCCCAGGACAAGAAGATACACATGGTTCAAGGTTTCCTGACAAGAAAAGCCCTTACTTGGTAAAAAGAGTTACAAGTGAAACCCACAACGTGGGAGAGTGTTCTCAAGGGAAGAGGTCCTGTAGGTTGAAGACGAATATGACATAGTGTTTAAAACTTGGAAGTGAAGAATATGCCTTTCGACACATCTTTAGAAATTTAGAGAGTTAAAAGGTTCCGGGAACTCACATGGATCCTATCACTGTTTTGGGATTCTTTGTGGATGGATTGCCTGATGGATATCAGCTCCAGATCATGAACAATTGATTGGATGATGCCATCCGATATACTAAGATTTATGATGAGACAGTGGTGAAGAAACAACCAAAGAAACCCCAACAACCTCCATTGACAGATAAGCATGATCCCAACGTAAACGAAAGTTAAGAAGACTTCGCAGATTCTTGTAGTTAAGAAGACTTCGCAGATTCTTGTAGAGACCCAAAGTGTTACATGCGGAAGCTTGTGGAACCTTTTACTTGAACAGCAGAGAACAGCTTATGCAAGATAGAAAGAGAGGGAGAACAGTACACAGGATTTGGTCCCAATAACCCTGGTGTACTGCTTTATTGTTGTATGAATGTGAAGGACTGACTGTAGGGCTATATATCTCTGTTGTAGTGACCAAGGACAACATACAGATGCTGATACTGAAAGCTGAATGCTGGTCACCTTGTGTAGCACCTGCTGGACACGGGTGATTTGCGTTTTCCCTTCACACTGGTAGAAGACCTGCGTTTTGCTTCTAACTGTAGGGCTATATATCCCTGTTGTAGTGACCAAGGACGACATACAGATGCTGGGACTGAAAGCTGAATGCTGGTCACCTTGTGTAGCACCTGCTGGTGATTTGCGTTTTCCCTTCACACTGGTAGAAGACCTGCGTTTTGCTTCTAACACTGATTTGGGACTGGTCATGACCTCTGGCTGCTTGCATTTGTGGCTGATAGCTGCTGCCTGCATCCAATAGTTGTATTCAGCATACATGTGCAAGCGATGATGAAATGGCTGGATGCACATGCGTATATAGGGTACAGGCTGCTGGCAGACTATCCTCAGGCCTGGTCAACTTGGATTGTGGATGTTTTTGCACCTACCAAAGGTGTGTCCATGGGCGCCCTTCACATGGGCAGTTGCTCCTGGCCCATGGGCACCCAACTCCTTCGTGACCCCCTTTATGCGTGGCCAAAAGAGCTGCCCATTAAGTGACCTAGATTTTGCTAACGACCCGACCAAGTGGTGTAGCAAGTACCCGGGATGATGTGACCTATTTACTTTTTTTTTTGGTAATGTCTAGTGCAGTATATTTATATGTTCACAAATTTACAAAGATGGGAGATCTCCATAAAGGAGAGGAACCCAAATGTCAGAAACATAAACAGAAGAGCTCTATGCAAGAAGCATCCATATCACCCTCATGGCAGGCATCATATAAGGATTGCCGCAATGAGGCTCTGAAGAATTCATATGACTGTTGATTCAGCCTACCCAAGTATGCCATGTTGTGCTCACTCCAAATTGTCCAAAGAGCCCAATATCTCACCCAGAAAAGAAATAGTGAGTATTGGGACAAAGACTGCCAAAGAGCCAAAAATGTTTCCCAAATCTGTGACTCGGGAATTGGAGCCGAAGATAGCCTGAAATTCTGCTGAGGAGGGTCCTGGAACAAGGACATTGCCACAGCAGATGAAGAAAGGTCTCTGAGGGAGCTGAACATCTTAGACATGTGGATGGTGCAATGTGACGTTTGGCAAGTGTGACCCCAACTGATAATGTGCCTGTCAAACATCTCCTAAGAAAGAGTCTTTGCTTCAGTGGCATTTTACACTTCCATAACATGCGGAGATTCTTCCGCCACCAAGAGAGAGGCTTTCTCATATGCCACGAAGAATTGGCATGTTGCTGAATCCATGGGGGAGGCTGAAAAAGCTTGTAAGCTTTGATGGAGGTCAAGGCTGGAAGGGGAACAGGATGAGTGCTTGCAGTAGATGAGCACAATTGCCAATCCATGAGCCTGTCTGTGTCAGCCATAGTTGGAATAGGTAAAAAAGGAAGCAATATATCAGCAATTTTCTTCCATATTGGCCTATGATGCATTCCCAATGCATAGGTAGCAGTGGCCCGAGGAAAGGATAAGACATATCCTCGATCATCCACCACATCATGTATGTACCTAATTCCCAGTTTCATAAGATTGTAATGCCCGAACAGGTTCCTGCAAGGCAAGTGGAGTGTCAAAAATGGCACTCCAATGAATACTTTCCTTCCTCATGGAGTTCATCTCCAAGCAATTACGAGGAGCCCATTTGACCTTAGAGAGAACTTGTTTCGAGTCAAGTATTGAGGCAGTGGAAAAAGGACAGCCAGGTATCCTGCCTTGAAATCTCCCAATAACAACCTCCCAATGATCCGTAATCCAATGACCATAAGCTGAAGTCCTCATGTTGACACACATGGACGCTAACATACAAGTCCATGGTTGTTGTTGGCAGAAGAAAGTGTGCAACATAGTAGCCTTCCTTGCAAGTACATGATATCTTATATTGAGAATATTGAGTCCACCATGCATCCTTGGGGAACACACCATTTCCATCTTCATCAGTCTCAAAGCTTTAACAGCAGATTTTGTCTTCCATAATATCTCCATAGCTTGAGACATAAAGGCTGAAATATCCTTGGAGGACCAATGCAATAAAGGCAAATAGAACTGAACATAAGACATCACTATGGATTGCACAATTCTGAGCCTGACATGAAGAGGCCAAGTAGATATCTTCTAGTATTCCAGCTTATGATGGAGTTTTTGGAAAATCCATTTTAGTTGCTGCTTTCTTGAGATATGCCATCCAATGGGATATCCCAAATGTCTGACCACATCTCTGGAATGCACCACCTGCCCCGGCCAAAGAATAGAATGCCAATCACATTCTTTCAAGGGTATTAATTTAGATTTATCAAAATTAATATGCAATCCAGCTGCCTGTCCATATAATGAGAGAGTGGCCATAAGCTTGCAAAGTTCCGTAGGAGAATTCTGTGGCATAAAGAAGGAATCATTTGCATATGCTTGTGCCAAGAAAGGTTTAGCCCCTGGGATTTTAAGACTAGTCATCTGTCCTGAGTCTGTTAGATGATCAAGATACATCAACAGAGGATGAGTGGCAATGGCATAGAAGAGAGCACTAAGAGGACAGCCCTGTCTAACCGATCGACCCAATATCCATGATCGAGACAAATGGCCCCCAAGAATGCATTGAGCAGTAGCGCCAAAGTATAGCCAATAAACAGCATTTGCCATCTTGGGACCAAAGCCCAGCTTTGTCATAATCTGAGAAATGAAATCCCATTGAACATTGTCAAATGCCTTAGCAATATCCACCTGCAATATCAGCACATCCTGACGAGAATACTTAGTATATTCAATTGCAGTCAAGGCATTGGATATATTGTCATGGATTTGTCTTCGCGACAGAAACCCATACTAATGAGGGTGAAGACCTGCATGGAGTATCCCATGAAGCCTATGCACTAACATTTTGGCAATAAGTTTGTAAATTACCGGCATCAATGTAATAGGCCTCCAATCAAATATGTGATCACACAGATGGTTTTTGGGCACAAGCTTGACTATGCCATGTTTCCAAGAATGCAGCAACAGATTTTCTTGCCATGCCACATTGATCATTCTCAAGAGGATCTCTTTCAAATCATCCCAAAAAGAAATGTAGAATTCCACCGTAAGGCCATCCCAGCCAGGGGACTTATATTTACTGAGGTGGAACAATGCATTATCCAGTTCTGTGTGAGTAAAAGGCCTCTCCAAAGCAAGAACATTATCCGGCTCAACTATTGCAGAAACATATTGGAGTAACTCAGTCCTTGCATCAATCACTTGATTAGATGGGAAAGGAGGAGCAGAGAACAATTTCTGAAAATAGTTGTGGCATTCATCTTGGAGATCCAAAAAAGAATGAGTCCAAGAACCATCCAACTTCCTAACCCTTAAGCATGAGTTTTTCTTTCGAGTAGCATGCAACCCCTGAAAGAATGCTTTTGATGAGCAGCCCTTGTCCATGAGGGGCTTCATTCTCGCCCTTATCTGCCATTTGTGCAATTTCCTCTGATCATTAGCAGAAAGTTTTGATTGAGCACGTGATAGGTAATCCTTTTCTGAATCCGTAAGTGGCCTAGATTGAGAAAACTCAGTCAATTGTTGCACAGTCTTTTTTGCCCTCCTAATCTCATTCCTCCATTTAGTCATATGCCACTTGCCATACTCCCTAATGACATTTTGCATACGAGAGACAAAGCTGTCCCAAGCAAAATTCATGTCCTCCTGGGCATGCAATAGCAAAGGATGAATAGCAAATCATCTGCCGAAAATATATGTGCTGGAAATATGCACTGTTAACATGCAACAATCTACTCGGGAAAAGTGGCAAATCATCCAGAGGCATGCCAAGCTGTAAATTCATCCACAATGGAGCATGGTCTGACAATCCCAATGAGAAATCTATTAGTAGATGAGGGCTGAAATCTGCAAATTGTTGTGGATAAAACAGATACCATCTGTCCAGCCTTGCCTAATATGTGGTAAGTGCATTATGGTGAAAGGTATATCCAGGGACCGACCCTTGAAGAAGTAGCCATAAATCTTCAGCCTGCACAGAGAGAAGCATGTCATCCCATTTCTGCCTTTCCAAAGATAGCATATGAGACCGTGAAGTGGTGTTATCCCTAGGCAGAGGGGAATTATTAAAATCCCCACAGATGAATGCATTGGATCTCCATGGATATCTGCATATAGAGTCCCACAATGTAGCCCTCATGGCCGAGGTCTGGGAGGCATACACTGATGCAAACTCAAGAATATCACCATTGACATTACATTGTATGACAATCCATCTGCCACTGCTGTCATTGAAGGCCAACTGAGGCTCCAACTCATGTCTCACCAGTATGACACCTGAATAGGTAGCGGTACCAGCATAATATATATCATAACCATGCAAAAAGCCATGATGTCCAGCCATGGAGTGCTGATTGTGCTCTTGCAAACAAACAATATCTAGCTGCATTTTATGTACATAATTCCATAGAAGCCTCCACTTTGAAACATTGCAGAGGCTCTGTACATTATATGTAAAGCACTTAAGTGTTTGAAGCATAAAGGGGCTATGTACAAAAAAGTGAGGATAAAAGGAGAACTTCAAAGAGGCTAAGCCTCTGCCTGCATAGGCTGCATGCTTTCACTACTCATGTAGGACATAGCATTTTCCCCCTCCTCTGAATCACATATGGGGATGCCTTTCTTCAAGACCCCCACCCAGTTTTGAAGGACAGGGGCGGAGGCTGAAGTAGAAGTCTGTCTTGGTGAAGGAGAAGAAGCATCCCATTGACGAGATTGAAGAGGGCATTGCTTCAGAACAACTACCTTCTTAGGTTGTTGGAAACCATCCTGATCAATTCCCACAGATTCCTTCAGCTTCTCTTTCCCTTTATCTTTTCCTTTTCCAACAAGCGAGTGCACCTGATTAGCTGATTTTGCATTCTTGGCTGCATTTGTATTTGCTGCCTTAGCTTGCAAATTCTCATTCTTTTCCCGGGGCTGAGGTGGCAAAGCATTTGGAGGGGGCTGATGGAGAACCATCGGGCATTCAGAAGCTAGATGCCCAAACTTGTGACAGGTAAAACAAGCACCTGCAAACACACCCCACTTCAATTCAAAATACTTTTTGCCCAATTGCACCCCCTCAACTTCGACTGCAATAGAAGGAGGGGTAGGTATATCAGTGTCCCAAAGTATACAGAATCTGTTATGGTTTCCCATGGGGCGTGGAGGACAAATAACCTGTCCCAAAGTGGCAGCCAGGCCAGGCAACTCTTCACGCATATAATCCGGAAAGTTTGCAACCTCAACCCATACTGGGCAGTGGTGCCGTATCAGGCTTTGGTAATCCTTGTTGGGGGACCAGGGCCTAGCATGCACCATTTGCCTCCCATAAAACAGTGGAGAAAACTCAAGAAGCCTCTGCATGAAGCATCTGATAGATGCACCTCATAAAAACCTCTGGAAGTGATGTGACCTATTTACACCATACATGAGGGTTACAAGGGTGTGCCTGAGGAGCATCACATTGACATGTGCACAAGGCTGACTATCCCTTGGCGGTACACTGGACATTTGTCCCTGGACAAGGGCTTACTATGAATTTACTTGGTGTCCGGCCTTGGGGCCTTGCATTTGTTGGTGATGTATGTGTGTCTAGAGACCCGCCAGAGGTGGATTGTAGAGGCCGAGCAGATCTGTCAAGTGAAGAAATACAATGATGAGTTTGAGAGGAACGACAGAGAGGGGATAAGATGTTCCGAAAGGAAGAGCCTGCAGTGTTCCTTCACGTACTCTACAATACACAGATGGCCTCTGTACTGGCCCTTTTCTTGAGAAGGCGACTTTCAGCAAAAAATGGTAAGCTCGACCTTGTTGCTTTGCATTCTAGCTTACATAAGTTTGGAGCTTATTTTGTGGTCCTATCTATAGGCTAGGGAGAAAAGTTCTTTTAGCAAATCGTCACCTTACTCTGGTGTGCACGTGGTGGCATGATGGGTCAACGGGCCACAACACTGATGACTATGATGTAGCCACTTACCGGTGGGTGAGGATCTCAAGAGGGTGGTCTCGAGCGCTTAGAGGATGAGTCGGACGTACTGTGTATGAGCCGAGGGAGAGGCTTATGAGTTAGCTGAGAACACGGAGTTGAAGAGCAATCACGTCCTTTGCATCTTCGTTTTCCCTTGTTAGATGCTAACCAAAGGTGATTCCTAGTATCAGAGCTTGGTGTGAAGCAGTGCTTGTGTGTGTGTCTCTCGCAAGCTTTCCTCTTCAAAGGGCCGACTACCTCTCTAGGCCTTTCTTGATCTGGCCATGCAAAGTGTGCATGCCTAGAGGAAGGGAGGGCGGCTGGGACCTAAAGAGGTTTCACAATTTTTACATGATGTCAAAATTTTCTTTTATAAATAATTTCACAATTTTTACATGATGTTTCCCAAAAATGAGCCGTACAGGCTGTACATGGGTTATACATATGCCGTACAAATGCCACGTCAATCCTAGGGGCTAGGAGTGGGCCATGGCTAAAAAAGGGATTTTTAACACGAGTTGGATACCTTTCTGGTCAAAAAAAACTCACGTAGAGCTGCAAAAGCTTGGGGGTGTGCTTCGTGACTAGTCGCGAGCATATGGGACCTTGTTTGTGAGCAAGCAAGAAAGCCCCTTTTCGTGGCTGTCCATAGGCTGTTCTCGAGTTAATTCGATGGCTAGTTGCCATGAGTCCTCAAGAAATTCACTAGCCCCAAGAACAAGAGATTTCAAAGGAATCTCCGCTATCGATTCAGATGCAAGGGGGGTGAGCAACAAAATTAGATCCACCATCAGCCCAACCCTTGGGACAGTGCAACAATGTTAATGTGACGGGTGGTGAGTCCATACTTGGGTCAAAAGTGCTTTTTACCTCTTTTCTAATCGTTATCAATAGTATATGGGGTTTGGACAAAAACCGGTACACCACCTTCCACACCACATGCAGAATCTCCGGTTTCTGATTCCATGGTATTGGATTTGCGGAAGCAGTTGCAAAAGGTAAGGTCTCAAGGTCCTTGAGCTGAAGCTAGTAGACTCCCCATGCAAGTGTCTTTCCATTCACATCCAGAATCTTTTCCCGGCGAGAAGAATCTATCTCATATGCAAGTGTCTTTCCATTCACATTCAGAATCTTTTCCCGGCGAGAAGAATCTATCTCATATTCTAGAGGGTCTGTAGGGCCTAGGCGGTGCTGTACATACTTTATCTTTTTTGGACTCCTTCCGGAGTACCAAAAGAGGTTTTGAGGAACCAGATTATCTCATTGTAGGATATTTACCACTATGCCAAAAACTTTGATGATACCCTTGCCCCTAAAAGAATGGAGGAAGAATCTGCCACTCTAGGATAGAAAGCGGGGAGTCAGTCAACCAACAATCTTAAGAAGTGCTCTCGACGAAGCAAGAAGAAGGCCGAGAGCGCGAGTAGTTTGGATTTAGTGAAAGCTTAGAAGGATGGATGACCTTTGCTTTGAGTGCAACCAACCTGGCCATCATCGTGCGTGGCTCTCCTCACAATTTTATTTTCTTTGTTTGCCGTGGGTAACAAGTGACCATCGCAATGTGATAAGACTTGCTAGGGGAGCAGGTGTCGGAAGGGAGCCTCGGTTGGAAGTCCAAATTCAGGACTATCACTTCCACATCATCAAGAAGAGAGAATGCTGGACAAAGTGGTAAATTTGGTTAGAAGTGAGAAGAAAGAAATTAATGACCTTTCGAAACCTCACGCTGATGATGGACGAAGGAAAGCTTCAAAGAGAAAGATATACACCTTAGAATCAACTCAAGAGGTGAGAAGAATCAAAGTGGATCCAGTCGTTAGATGATAAACTACCTTTCATGTCTTAGTTTAGGGATTATTAGATTCATCCACCATGGATGGGACCAGCTCAAAAAAATGGCAAATTTTTTTTCTATATGATGGTATTAAGCCTTGTAAATACTCAAACCTTCAAGAATATTTCTAAAAGACTAGTACATTCATTACAAGGCTCATCAAGTCTTATTTTACAAGCGCTTGTTCTTTTAGCTTGCTATCGTAAAATCTTAACACCTTTTTCTGGGATTGTTTGCATATGTAGGGGGGGCAACGTGTCTACAGACTGGCGTTCCTTGAACAGCTTGAGCAGTTACAGAAGCTACAATCCGAGAAAGAAAAATTTTCAGCAGGGTTGCACCTTAAATCAGGTGTGGATTTCACAGCACATTCTTCTGAGCAGTTTCCTTTGCCTTCCGTTGGGGCAGAAGATGAGACTTGCCGAGATGTACCACAGCAGCGTCCATTGTCTGCGCAACAAGATTTCACGGATATTTTTTCGTTGCCGTCGAAATTGGAGCAGACAAGGTCATCTCCAAACGAATGTGTTTGGAGCTGCAATGCAAAAAACAAGGCAAGTCAGGCTTCTAATACCAAACAGTTATGTTGGGTCTTCAGCCTTGTTTGGGCTAGTCATTGCATGATGAAGTGTACGCTGACATGTAGCTGTGTATCACACACATTTCTTCTTTGCTGTTGTTTTCCACCAGTTCTAGGCTGCAGGCAAAACCAGTCCACTAGTTTACCGTGGCCTGCAGCTATTCTATCTACTGTGGGTTCCATGGTGTGGGTGGATCTTTGATAAACCAGATGTAGTGTTCTTCTCAGGCTGTTTTTCTAGGTGGTCAGATGCCAGAAACTGAAGTACAAGCCATGACACTGTCAAATGTAGCACACAGTAGTTTGGTAGTTGATAACAGACAATCACACCAACTCCATTGCTGCAAACCCTTGCACACACAAGCGACGAGAGATTTCTCTCAGCTCATAAGCCATACACCCAAATGACGGACAGTGTTGGTATGCTTATTATACGTCTTGTTTTGGTTCTAGAAATTATTGTTTTGCCATCGAATAAGTAATAAATAAGACAAAATGCGGCTCACTTTGTGAGAGAAATTTCAGCCTTGTTTTAGAAGTGTCTTTTGCCTAAAATTTCTAGTTTTATTGCAACATGTGCCGTGTGGGTTACAAAAGTTTAATGGTTTTGAGTTGTGACTCTTATTTTGTGTCTGATATATTTGTTTGCTGTGCAGCCTTCTAACAGTCAGTCTTCCTGTAGTGCATGGAATACAATGCTTGCACCAGGGAGAACCGGCCCGCAACCGCCCAAGGAAGCTACCAAATCTTGTCTTTGCAAGGAGGATGTGTCTGCTAAGCCATCTGATCCAGAAGTACAGCATAGAGATCAACTACCAAGTCAAAGTAAAGGTTACAGCGCCATTAATAATTGCTCAGCTCTCATAGACTGTCCAGGTGCGCCTACAGGCCCTGATACCGAAGCACTGGGTCACGCTAGAGACAATGCAATGATGCGGTACAAGGAAAAGAAGAAAACACGCAAGTATGGATGTAGAGATTTGCTTAGAGATCGTGCTATTTTTTTTGGTTGGTTTGTTTTCTTTAGATAAGTGGAATTGAAAACGCACCCCACACACACACACAACCTACATCCATTTAGTGCCTCACGATTTGGTCCGCGGAGATTTGATCCGACGACCTCATGAGGAGGAGGAAGCACTCGAACACTTTTACCATGTGGACTACCGGTTTTTTTTTTCCTCATTTTTTTTTTAATGCTCATGCTCCTCTGTATCAGTGAGTTAATTGCTTGTTTCGTGAGAAGCCTTGCTCTTTAAACTGGTGCGTGATGCTCTTTTGGCTTTTAATTCTTGACCCCGCCTTTTTCAGATATGAGAAGTTCATTCGTTATGCATCGCGCAAAGCTCGAGCAGACATCAGGCAGCGAGTACGAGGTCGATTTGTCAAAGCTAAATGGTGTGAATTTCAATGAGTGAGTTTGCTCCTGCGGGTGAGAGAAATCATGTGACAGACATTCTTCTGCTGTTTGGATTATGTATTATTGTTTGGTAGACCGAACAACATTCAAAGCTTTCACTTTATTGTTGTCATCATTGCCACGGCAGTTTTGCTCTCTGCCCTTGTGCAATGGCTGCACGTGCATACTCTGCTAAGGGGTGGTACATTTTTTCGGTTAAATTCTCAGGTAACAGGACGTTAGTTAGAAACTGCATGCTTGCGTTTTTCAATTTGTGTGGTGTACTTAATAATCAAGGAGGTGGTTGAGTCCTCTCTCTTGTGCGCAGGCAGGCACACTCGTAGACCATGCTTTGTGAGTAGATCCAGAGGGTAAACCAGCAAACCTTAATGTGTCTTCGCAGCATAACCGCGCAGTACAAATAACCCATCGAACTATCCTCTTAATTATTTTACCAATCTTTGATCCTAATTTCATCAATGCCTAATACAATTAATTAATCGAACTATCCTCACAATCTTTATTCCTAATGCCATAACCATAATAATAATGCCTCCAAATGGGAAAAAAGTTCACATGCCTCATTTTATAAATGACGATTTGTCACAAAAGTTGAGACGAACAAAGTTAATTGTCATTTATTGATTTTTTATATGATTACAACTTATATGTTCTCTCTTCCTCCATTATTTATCCCATTTGAGATACTTTTTAATGACTTTATGAACTGCAATAATTGACTTTGCATGAATTATAATCACGATTCGTTTGCAATTATTGCATGAATTATAATCACCATTCGATTGCATAGATGAATATATTTGTATTCAATGAGTATCTTTCACTTATATTTGTATCCAATCAGTGTTGGAAAAAAACTATTTTCCCAAAAAGTAAAAAACCTTCATCTAAAAATTGTGAAATTATTTATAAAGAAAATTTTCAAATTTTGAAGGTTTTTGTTCTACAACCCCTCAAAATCTGCAGGTTTTTATACCCTCAAGTTTCAAATTTGAAAGTAGTTTTAAAAATCTGCAGGTGCAAATTACACTACACCCGGTTTTTTTCGAACACTGTATCCAATGAGAGTATATCTTTCAACGAGGCACCTATTTTTGTGATAGATTCATGGAGATAAATGATCAACACTTCATCATTATCAGTCCTACCTATTGATGTTGTCACAATCAACTCTGTAACTTTGAGCTGAACGTTTGGTTTTTTATAACTTCCTCTTCAGTTTTGCACAACTCTTCTTGGGTTCATTTTTTTAAAAACCTACCACAACTCTTCTTTGGTTTTTTTAACCTATGAATTTGGCTCTTTGCAGTTTTGAAAAACGTTTCTAATTTGCTCTTTTCTTCATTTTTGACAAATTTTTTCCTTCTATTTTTGGACAAAAAGATAAAGAGAGAGATGGCCTTTAATGACTTAACGATTAATTAAAAATATGAAGATGAAGGAAACAGAAGACATTCTAGAAAGTCGTTACAACTTTTAGTAGACACATAGACTAAGGTATTATGTAAACACATTTCTGCAGGTAGAGACACTTCAATGGGTAACTTCGAACAGATCAACTATGTCTGTATGTAGCTGCAAAGGTGGCTGCACCAAGGAACGCGCGTAAAGGAGGGCAGCGTGCAAGTTTTTATAGAAATCCACGAGAGTATGCCAGCGGGAGGGAGGAAGAGTATTTACTGCCCTCAAAAAAGGGGAAAAAAGAGGAGAAAATCCATTGGAATTTTTTTATAAAAGCCTTAAAATTATATTAAAAGTAAAAGAGGAAAAAAAAAACAGTACTCCGGTTACAGAAAGACTAGGCATTTTTGAGTGATCAATTTTAGAATACAAAAGCCTGCAAGGACTCCCAGAAGGCCTTGATAGATTGGAGGTCATAATTGGCCAGACTTCATCTAAGGCACATCTGCTTGCCACCCGGTGAAGAAATGCCTTTAAGCTGGTTCTTTCTCATGGCATCTTCTACTAGCTAGCCAAGAGTGTCAGCCACAATGGCAAAGAGAAGCGGGGCTAAAGGGCATCCTTGTCTGACATACCTGTTAAGGGAGAAGCGTTCAAATAAAACCCCATTTACTACTACCCTACTAGACTTAGCATTCCCAAAAAGGGTATGGACAACCTTAATGAATCTTGGCCCTATACCCGTATCATGTATTGACTGAAGAACAAAGTCCTATTCCAATATGTCATAAGCCTTATCAAAATCAAATTTGAAGAATATAAAGTCTTGCTTTGGTTGTTGGGCATACTCAAAGCCTTCCCATAGACTGATAATGGCATCCAAATCTTCAATCTCTTCTCGAGAAATGTCACTCTCCAAAAAGGCTTTAAGGGATGGATGCATAGTCTTTTTTCTACATTGAGCGATTTCGGCACAAGCCTCATGTCTTTCCCTCGAACGAGGAGGAGGAGAATTGAAAATGCTTCTAAAATAAGAGTGGACTATCTGCAAATTCTGATCAGAGCATGAAGCTACATTGCCCCTTGCATCCCAAGCATTGGAATCATATCTCTTGTCTGCTTTTTCTTCAGGCAAGCAAAGGTTTCCTTAACAGGCCTATCTCCGTTACCTTCCCACCAATCTCTTAGAAATCTCTGCACCTGCATATTTTCAATCTCTTCTTCTCTTCTTAGATCGGCCTTAATCTGAAGATAAACACCTCGTGCATGTGAGTCCCCTTTATTAACCCTCTATTAAGAGCTTCAATTTTCTTAGCTTTCCTCTCTCTTCTATGCTTCACTGCTCTAGCTTTAACCTCCTTAAGAAGATCTTGAGTCAAACCAACCGCAACTGCCCATGCTTAAGCTGGCAATTCTGTGTAGTTAAAAGATTGACTAAAAATATCCTTGATGCTCGCATATACCAAGGGGAGGTTAAATAGGCTAGCATCTGCATGAAACCACCCTGCTTCTCGGATTGCTCCAACTTCTTGAAGGAGATCAAAAGAGGTTTATGGTCAGACAGCTGAATGGAGTTGAGAGCTTTGACCTGAGTGTTGTTATATTCCAAAGCAATTGAGTTGCTGGCATAACATGTCTAGTGTGGCCTTCCTAATGTGTTCACCAGATCTACCATTGGACCACGTGAATTCATGCCTACAATCTAAATCCACCAGGTCATGTTGTTGTTTACAATCCAACCATGCTCGAAGCTCAAGTCCTTTAGATCCTCACCATATTGAAATCCCCTACCAGGACAATAAGCAAGTTAAGTTGCTTTAGGGAATCCCATAGTTCAGTCCTTGATCCACTAGGTCTAAAAGTATACACCAATACAATGTGTACCACTCAATCCCAATACACATTTTTATAGCCACCCATCTATGCAAAGGGTAGTGGATGTAGTCCTAGGTGGCTTTGGCCCACTTGGTGTGAAGCCTTGTCACTGAACCCCCACTAGCCTTCCCATGGTACGAAGCAAACCATTCAAAATCTTTAGAGATTTTGTTGAGGTTCGCTAAAAGCACATCTCAAGCCACCTTTACTTTCTGTAAACATGTACAATCAAGATACATTCTTTCGCCAAAAAGTCAATTCTTGATTTACTTCAGCGTTGTTCGGGTCAGTCAACCCCTTTGTGTTGAACAATAAAATCTTATCAAACATTATTTTTTACGATATTTGGATCCTTGGTGCACTTTTCCTGAGGAGGGTTTGCTTTGAGTGTCCTTTTCATGTGGGATGGGAGAAGCTATATTCTCCCCCACTTTAGAGATCCTCCTTTCGGAGGTAGAAAAATCTTGCTGAACAGGATGAGGGAAGCCAGACCTAGATGCTACTTTGGAGTAGCTAGCCCCTTTCTGGTGGGAACTATTAATGCATGCTTCTATGATTTCTTCCGGAGTAGGAAAAACTACTGGGCCCACTTCTTGAAAATCCATATCATCTATTTCTTTTTCAAGGTTGAAAGCAATGGGCTAAATTTGAGAATTAGGCACTACATCAGTGTCCAGCTCTTTATCATCATTGGACTTAGGCTAGGACGGGTCTACAATATCCACGAGTAAGGGGGAAAACGTTTTTTGAAGTTTTTGCATGTTAGGTGATTTTAAATTTTGAGGGCTAGTAACTTTCCCTCTTCTATTCACTTGTTGAAATCCATCTTGGGCCTCTGGATTCCCTTCAGAAGCAAAAGGCTGCACATTTTGCAAGGGAGGAGGGGGAGAATTCTTGATTGGGCAATCTTTGATAAAATGTTCTTGTTTATGGCAATGGAAGCAAGCATTGGGTAGATTTTTGAATAATATAGGTTGTTCAATACAAAGATCACAAAAATTAATGATTAGTTTCTCCGAGAGCTCCTTACTTAGGTCCACTTCAACCAGAGCTTGTAGATGCCATCTTGGGTTCAGGTTAGCAAATAGGCCTTTGACCTAGTAGATTGCCTATGGGTTCCAATATGAGTTTCACCATAGGATGGTGTAGGGGAGGTCAGGAAACTCAACCCATACTGGGCAAATGGAGGGTTTTTCATCTATTGCCCCACACCTAGAATATTGAGCGCCATAGCCTCATCTCTAAACAAGAAATAGAAGTAGTTATTTGGTAGGTATTGAATATGCTCAACAATAGCAACTCAATTTGCCCTAATCTAACTTCTGAGTAAATCGCTAGGGGTCTAGGGCCATGACACATCCCCACCAAGGCCTTCGTCTGGTTACATGACACCATTCTCTTACCAAATTGAAAAGAAGAGATACAGTCACTTTACCTTTTGTATCTCCACCATCCTCTTGGTCAGAACCACTTTGGCATCCCTACTCTTCCTTGTTCATAGCGAGGCTGAGACATGCTTCTTCGGGGGTGACTGTTGCATGGCCTTCGTTCCCTTCTTTGCTTTCCCTTCCATTCTGTCATATGTCTTTTCTTTAAAAATAGGGGATTGATCGACAACATCTGTGTTGGTATCTGATGGCTCAGGTGAAGGGGTAGAGTGAGTCTGTATGGCTCCCTGCATGGAGGTTTGGTAGCTGAAAAGTGGGTAGAAGAGGCGAAAACTGAAAATTTAATTGTGCTTCTGCAACAAGAAAAGCTCCCGTGTTGATCACAGAAGAGGGGTACTTAGTCACATGTGTGGGCAGATTAGGCAACACCAAAGATTTAGGGGAGATCTCTTCACCTTGCAAAGAAGGATGTTGGGATTTTCCTCCTCCACCAAGGGCCTGTGTGGCAAGCATGGGATGGCCATTTGACAGGGGGAGAGCCTGGTAGCCTCCCCTGGGCTACAGCTTGAGAGAAACGCCTTATGGCGGGCACACATGCTTTGACAAAAAGGAGACAGTCTAGAGCACTTGACAGGTCGCCATCAGGAGGTCACCATCGCTAGAGTTCCTTAGGACGCTCTTTTGATTTTGAAAAAATATCTAAATCCATTGGATTTTCAAGAAGGCTTCATTTTCGTCTCTAAAATAATCCTCACACAATACCAAAAAAAAAAAGGCGGCGGCTAAAAGCCTCTCTGCAACAAGAAATTTAAAAAAAGCATTCAAAATCTATTTTGGATGTAAATTATTGGACTCGAGCATTTTAATATTTGTGGCCCGTGGAAATTTTATGGATATTTATTTTAACAAGGCTTCATGTGGACCTTAGAAACATCAAATTCAAGCATTTTAAATGTAAATCCTATGTTGAACATCAAATTTTTCAAATTTAGGTTTAACAATCCCTTTTTTTAACTTGAATCTAGTATACAATATTGTAAATGTTTAAAATGTGATTATATAATATTTAATGCTTTTATATATTTTTCAAAACTTAGAAATGAATCAATGTCAAAATATGTATTAAAATCGATGAATTATTGATATTGATTAGATTACAAAACATACTACACATGCACATGTACGGGTATGGGCCTAGGCACATGGACCTTGGGTCCCTTGAGCATAGATTTGGGGCTTGGCATATTGATTTGCTAGCGTGAAAAGACCAGGTCCTATATAAATTACCTTGGTCTAGGCTATTGTATCCTTTTACACCTTATCATTTGAGATATACATCTTGTCTCCTTAGAGCTTATGCCCCAACTTTCATGGCCTTCTTGGCTATTGCTTTAAGATGGTGACCCACACCCATGTTTGCTCCATGCCTTGAGTAGATCCATCAACTTGGTCACGTTCCCTTTCTTACATTGGTATTAGAGCTCTTGGCTTAGATCTTGATGTTTTGATTAAGGAATAATTAGTACTTAATCTATTTTTAAATTAGTACTTTTACACATTTTTCATATTTTTTGTTGACTCTGTTTTGAGTGGATTAACAATAGAATTAATGATAATCATTTTTAATATATACTAATCACAGATTTCAAAAACCCTAATACATGCACAAATTTGAGAGAATATTGATTTTTTTGATTATTGAATTAATGTTTTCAACCAATTTTTGAGTGCTTTTCTTGGACTTTTCTTGCTAAATCTCCTTGATTAGTACTTCTTTTCATCAAATCTATTCTTAAACCTTAGTTTCCTTCTATATTTGCCTAGTTTTTGGGAAATGGTGTCAAAGATAAACCTTTGACAAATACAAGAAACAATAGCATTAATAATAAGCTGAGTATTTTTGAAGGTGTCAAAAATATGGATCTTAATGTCTATCTCTTGTTTCATCGTCAGCAACACAATGAGATGCATCCATCGTTCATTGGTGGATGAAGATATGGATCTTAATGTCTATCTCTTGTTTCATCATCAGCAACACAATGAGATGCATCCATGGTTTATTGGTGGATGCAAGCATGTGCCTAGCCATCCTTGAGTTTTTATGCTCTAGGCTTCACGAGCACGCAGAGAGTAGGTTGAGCGCATCATAGTCAACACTTTCTTGCTTGGAACCCTCACATAGAAAGAGAGATTGAAGATTGCTCTAGATGCAGCAAAAGGGTTGGAGAGGAAGGCTCGATCTTTATCTTCAAGTTTCTTAGGAGGCCTTGGTGTACAAGCACTTTGAGTAATGTTAGCCTCATATGGCCATCTATAAACAAGCTTCATTACCGTGGTCATTCAAGGCTTAGCTCAGTTCATCAAGGTCAAGTACATCACACTCTCCCACTGTCATGTAAGTTTGTAACATTGCCCTGGTCAGCGCAAGGAGTATCTCTCTCTCCATGCAGATCAAGTAGTCGACCCTGGACTACAGGCAGCCATCTCATCCCCATCAACAAGCATCATCTCAATGCACTCGGCAAGCAGGAACACGCTACGAGGCAATAGCCTATTGTGTAGGCTGCCATCCTACCTGGGCAAGGCGGTCAGAATTGAAACTAGTATTTTTCCCCCTTCTCCTTACCGGCCTGTTTGGTGACAGTAACAGTCGAGCCACTTGCCTCCTTTCTTATCCCTCCGTCTGTCCCTTCCTCTTCAGTTATAGCACCCGACTTACTTGGTGATTCACACCGGGCCAAGACCTCGTTTTCTTACGCCGGAGGTGCTTCAGCCCGCGGCCAAATGGGATTATTGCTCTTTCTCACAGTAAGTCAAGCATCAACTCATCATCATCATCATTGCAGTAAGCTCAACAATAGCGTTTCATCGTAGCTCTCATCGTAGTAAGCTCAATACTTCATCGATTTTTTTTTCAAAGGTTTAGTGCTCAGAACAGCAACATCATTCACAAGGGCCACCATGTTCAGCATGTAGGCACAATAGTATATTCAAATTTCTTCTTGCGTGCTTAGCATCATCGCCTTTTAACAACGTTCAAAAAGCGTAGCTTAACAAACAACCAAAAAAAGAGAAGACAACTACGTTTGACTTGCTGTGGGCTTGGGGAGCATCATCGAGCTCTCACCTTAGCAAGTTCCTTGCGACCATCCAAGCATCAAAGGGAGAGAAGAGAAAAGGATGCCGCCAGCGTGTGAGCGTGTGAGAAAGAAAGGAAGAAGGAGATAATAAAAAATAAACAACCGAGCCTAGGGTTAATTTTTCTTCTACCGTTTTCTATTCACACATACTTGACCACTTTACTCTTCATACCTTGCCCATCTACCTTTGTCCATTCCCTTCGCCATTCTCACTTCCAACCTCACATTCATTTGCATTTTCCACACCCTCCTTACCTATTCACACGTAGTGGAAACACTTACAAAAACTATTTATGGTAGGCATTAGCACATGCTCATGTGCTAATGCTCTATGTTCATGTGCATTGGGCACGCATAGTATGAGGTGCTACAATGATACTATGATGAGTAGTGTGCATGAGACATTATGGTTTGATGGATATACCTTGTCATTCACACTCCAGTGGGAGACAACATGGGTTTTCTAGATTGAGAGATTCATCTTGACATTGTTCACACGTGATGTGCAAGTCATTGGATTTGTTTACATGCCTTGAGCATTTGTGAGAGATTATTCACGTGCGACCATTTCAGTTGGTATTATTCACATGCATTAGCACTTTATTTGGGGATTGTACACACACTTAGTGATGTGTGAGCGTGTTTTCATATTTTTTTGTGCTTTGAGGAGTGTTCACACATTTGAGGGTACTTTGTGGAGATTGTTCACACATATTCATGTGTTTTTCTTACTATTTTTACCCCTCACTTGAGCGACACTCTACAACCCATCATTGTTACATCAACATCATTGTTATATCAACATCATTATGTTACCATCTCAGAACCTGATCTTAGGAGGGATGCTCATGCATTATGTTCATGGCTTTATGCTCGTTATTGCGAGCTACCATTTTGTGTCACGGATTATATTTCTTTTGTTGCATTCACACTTTTGGCACTTCAAGGTCTAGGCCTTCAGATCCTCATTCATCAACTTCATGTTATGATGAGGCATTCTATTCATGCCATGGGTGGTGTTTTGAGCTTGAGGGATTGATGCCTAGTCACTCGAGACATTTTTTCAATGAGGTGGATGTTTGTAACAGATGGTCCGCACATGGGGATTTTATTGTGCCATTGCTTGACTTCCTTCACACAGACGGTTCGGTATTGTTCGCATGGGATGATTCTTTCTTTAACATCTTACATGAGTGTCTTACACTCTTGAGCCATTATGATTATGTCCCTGTGGACATGGACTACACCGACAGAGATTCAAATGATGATGTATCACACCCATATACCTATGATGATGCGTCTCATACACATACACATGATGATGTACTGCACACACACACTTATGATGATATTGATACACATGCACATGATGATAATGGTACACATGCATATGGCCATAGTGATACACATGCACATGATGCTATTGCCACATATGTACATGATGATCATGGGGGCATGATCTCGAGGGTAGAGATGGCAATGAGCACATCGATCATTGATACTTTTATGCCTATCTTCCTTCTTACGAATCATGAGGGTACATGAGTTGATCGTGGGAGCATTGTAGAGGATGGTGTGCATTCAAGTAGTGATATATCTAGCATAGCACACAAAGTTTAGTGGTACTTTGCATGTGGAGATGTTCACGATACCACTACTCCTAGCTTCATAGTGCACCTGGTAGCGTTCTTTTGGGTATAGACTATGTGTTTAAGCAGTTAGGTATAGTGTATAAGGGTAGTGTTGATTTTACTAAGGTGAGATCTCATAGGGGACACATGATTATTCTTCACATTTGATTTAGATATTTTCTTGGATTCATTATTGATGGAGATCTACCTATAAGCATTACTTTAGTGACCTTGGAGATTTCGTGTTAGGGATTTTATGGATGATGATTCCATTTATCACTCATGTGTGGATATGTTATCAGCCCTCAGTGACGATGACGTTTATGATGATCCTATTGATCATACTCTTATCTTAGAGGATCATGCACACTAGAGGGATTTGCACGAGGAGGTGACGCATAATTCAGGTCATGCATATGGATATAGAGGGTCATGCCTTCGATGTTTTGAGTTGTGCCGACATCGATTCTTATTTGATTTTGTATGATGCTAACTACGAGCTATGTGTTTTTGGTTCATGTCATTGTCAACACAATTCTATGTTTTGCGAAGCCGCGCCATTTACATTTAGATACATCATTTGCCACATGGCAATGTTTGGTTTTTGATTATATGGCTCGATATTCAGATGCACCTATGGCACATCCTAGTCTTGGCCTGCATGATGGTCCTTTTGTGCCAGGACATTTTGACATTCTGGCCCATGAGTTTCGAGTTCATCTTGTGGATGTCTTCAATGGTCGGAATCACATAATGACTGTGAGGATGGGCTAGTTAGTGTTATCTGCTTTGATACAGGAGGATTTGGTGCTAGCCTCTTCATCAACATTGGTCTTCCATATTTATCCTTTGATCTAGGTGGGTGGAGGACCATTCTTTTGGAGTTTGGATGGTTCAAACTTCCCTTTGATCCAGGCAATTGTATGATTAGCTTGTTCATCGATGACAAGAATTTGTTATCTTAACCCCAGGGGTCATATGACTTCTTAGCTTTGCTTTCGACTTAGAGGATGTATTGTTAGCTTCATCATCGGCTTTGCACTACATTCCTTTATCCAAGAGGGATTATATGCCTTGATGTCAACATTTACATTCAATTTTGGATGTGATTTTTGGCTTTCGTATATAGCCTTTGTATGTGTCTTTTGTGCACAACCACCCCTTGATTTTGAGGACAAAAACATTAGAGGAGGGGATGGTATGTAGTGAAGCAATTATATATGCACATATACATGTATGGATATGGGTCTAGGCACATGGACCTTGGATCTCTTGAGCATAGATTTGGGGCATGGGCATATTGATTTGCTAGTGTGAAATGGCGAGGCACTATATATAAGTGACCTTGGTTTAGGCTATTGTACCCTTTTATCACCTTATCATTTGATATAGACATCTTGTCTTGTTGGAGCTTATGCCCAAGCTTTCATGGCCTTCCGGGCTATCGCCTTAGGATGGTGAACCACACCCATGTCTACTCCATGCCTTGACTAGATCCATCTCCATATCTCAGCTTGGTCATGTTCTCTTTCTTGCAGCTATTGTTGTAAATGAATGTTGTTGAGCATGGGCTCACCTTCTAAATTACATGGGTTTGAACATGTGAAACTTGTAGTAGAATCTTAGATACTTGAGACTAGACCTTAACACCAAGTACTACCAACATGGCAAAAGCAATCCCTAGAATTACAACAATTTACCAAGGCATAAAGTGGAGGACCTCACACTTTGGTTTGGTTGCCACACCCACAACTAGTGGGTGTACCCTATTTTATTCATATTCCTAACATTTTATAATCCAAAAATTCAAGGCTTGCCTAGATATTCACTAAGAAGCTTAGGGAAGAAATTACACTTTAAGGCTTTCACTCTATATTTTGCCTTCAATATCTAAAGGTTGTATGATGGTTGCCTCAGTTTCCTCTTCTTTGATCAAACACCTAGCCACTAAATGATAAAGCAAGTAACTGACTTGAGTATTTAATAGGTTTTCTCAATTAACAAGAATATTAATGGTGGTTTAGTTTATCTATATGGTGAACAATTACCATTTTGTGATGTGTGGCTACTAGGGGTCTATAATTTCGTAGATTTATACTTAGATTGAATATGAAACCAACCAAGATGGAACCAATTGAATTATTGAAGGAGGCCAAAGATACTTGATTACAAAAGGTGCATTGAAGAGAGAAAAAGGTTGCTTGACAACTCCAAGCACTATATAGGACAACAATATGTGACATGGTGGGAAGGGTTTTTTGATGACTAAGAGCTAATTCATGCTAAAATTTGTGGAGAAGATTGGATTTTTCTAAATCCTTTTCTACCCATATTGAGGTCACTACCGATTAATTAATTAATCGAGCTCTAACGAGCTCGATTAGTTAATTAAGGTTATAATATTCATTTGTAGCTTTCGACCTAGCCAAACCTTCCATTTTTTTCATTTTTAAAAATTTTATCCCTCTCTGCACTACAACGTTCCTCTCATCAGCGTTCATATTTGTCAGTGTTCATCTTGCTCTTTTAACTTTTGTTTTTATTTTTTTAAACATTTTTTTAAATTTTAAACAATACATGTTGCCCAGCGTAGCTCTCTCTCTCTCTCTCTTTCAGACAATTTAAACAATGCGCGTTCATTTTCAGAGTAGCTTTACGTTACAAAAATTTTACAAGGAGACATTTGCCTCAGTAGACAATCGAGTTCCATTGCATTCTTTTATAGGCACCTGGAGAGGCGGGCGACGATGAAGCGGGAAAAAACTAGAAAAATCCCACCACCTTTGAGAGCACCATAAGGTTTCCCAAAAAAAAAAAACTAAAGCTTCCACTTAAAGGTTCAAACCCTCTCACTAATTAATTAATATGAAAGAGAATTTGGTACCCATATTCATTCATTTTGTTGAGATCCCACAGGTGATATTCATTTTCTAGGTTGCTGCTCCTCCCTTCCTGAGTTGGCATGACTTGGCCTTTGTTTATCTTTCCTTCTTCTTTATTGGCTTCTTTTTTCTTTTCTTAACCTTCCCTTGTCAGTTCTTTTATCCACACTTGCTTTGGATTCTTTTCCAATTCCTTTTGTAAGATGCTTTTACAGCTCTGGGGGGCTGTTGTAGACTCCAGTTGGAACTCTTGCATCCCTTCTTCAGTCATCTTCACATTGCCTAGTGGTTTTTTGTGTGTTGCAATGTCTTCTCTCTTCCTGACTAGGCTTTTCCTGTTTGGATTAACAACATGCTCATTCAGGAGCGATCTTTCCTGCATCGTTCATACCATTCCTTGTGCACTCTGCACAAGTTTATTAGTGATTTTCTCTCGGACCCTCTGTTGCCCTACCCACTGTTCTAGCCTCTGCTTTTCTTCCAGATCAGCGTTTCTACCTATCATTGTCTTGATAAGTCCTTGCGACCTAATCACTGCCATTACTACTGATGTTTTACTGCCCATTCATTTCCACTTTCACCATGTTTATGGTGGCTGCATTAGCTCATGCTAGGTTTACCTCCCTTTGCGGCCTTGCTTCTTGCAGTTCCTCTGCTGTGATGGTGTTGTAGTATGGGACAATCAGTTTGCCTATGCCCAGAGGCACTGTAGTAGTAGCATACTAGCCTAGTTTCTCTTTGTCTGAATCTTCCACCTCGTCCTCTTCCATAAGGTCTATTGATTTAAGGCCTTGCGGCAACTTGATTGACAGCTTGAACCTGTTAGTTGCTGACGCCGTTGTCTTTTTACTACTCTCGGGTTTCTCTTTTGAGCATTGTAAAAGAATGAGTCAGGGGTGCGGTTACTCTTATTGCAAATAGCACATGGTTGCTAGGTGATGGTTGCTAGGTGGCTTTCATCTGACATTCTTCTTTTGTGTGACCCTGGATATTACACTTGGTGGATCATACGTGCGGTTTCAGTTCAGATCCTGCTGCATGTCCTTTGACAAGCGTGGCTAGGGTAGCCTTCAATTCTTCCTAAACATCCACTGCCTGCTTCTTGGGCTTCCTCTCTTTGGCATCCAAATCTTAAATGGAGTCTAATTCCACGGAATCCAACTTAGAAGTTTCTTCTTCCTTCTTTTTCTTTTTGTCAGCTCCTTTCTTTTTCTTCTTGGGGTCTTTGCTTGTCTATCTCAAGATTCCTTTGGCTCTGGTTGCTCTTGCTACCATTTGTTCAAATGTGAGAGCCTCCAAATCATAAGAGACTACTGCCATCTAGGCTTCTCCCTCAATCCTTTCACAAACCACTGACTCAATGTGGATGCTGTAGGTTTGTTGGGCTGGTCCAGATGCATTAATAATGCTAGAAATTCTACTACATATTATTCTGTTGGCCTCTTCTTTTGGAGTCAACCTTTGCAGGTTTTCTAGTACCTCTCAGTGGTGGTCTTGTCTCTTCGAAATCTTTTTCAGGAAAGCTTTCTTCAGTTCCTCAAACGTTTGGAAGTGCTCCAAACCATACTGGGCATACCAATAGTGGCCTTGCCACCTAGAGTTATTGTAAAATACTATATCTTTTGTGGCAATGGGGCTCTAGTGGCCAAGAAGGTGGTCTCAAAGGTTTAAATATGAGCATTTGGATCCTCCTCACTTTTTCCCTTAAACTTTGAGTATTTTAGAGACATCCTTCCCAAGGCTACTTGTTCCTCTCCTTCTTGATCTCCTTACCTCGTGTTTTGGAGCTCTTGGTGTTCTTATTATCCCTCTTTATCTCTCAAAGGTTCTTGCTCTTGCTGGCACAAAGTCCTTTCCAAAAATCTTTCTACACGATGGGGCCGCCCTTCATTTCTTGAGGCCTCGGACTTCGTGTGGTGGTACCACATTGCTCTGCATGAACTTCCCTCATTCTCCATGCATCCTCCATTGCACTAATATGACTCATTCATGAACATAACTGACACCATGACAAGCGCACTTCCTCTTGTGATCTAGCCCAACTAGCTCCTCTATGCCAGAAGTAGCCCATTAGCTTTTGCCTCTTTTGTGTGATTGGCTTAGCCTTGTGTAGTGTAGCAGTAGCCTGATTCTTCCTATGTTTGCCCCCTTGCTACACTAGCTCCCTTAACTTTTGTTTGGATTACCTCTAGCTCTCTTCCCACGTGGGTGATCCTAGAGTCGGCTTCAAGAGCCTGCACTTGCAACATGTCGTTGAGTGCAATGGTGACATTTTTTGGGTTTTGAGCTCTACAATGTTGGCATGCTCCAAGAGGAGTGCCTGCTAGGCTACATCTACCTGCTTACTCCTTTTTTCTAGCCATGAATTCTATCATGTGCCCAATAAGATTGTGCTACTACGGGGAAGTCCGGGAGGCAGCCTTGGGAGTTAAAGATGGCCCGAGAGAAGCTTTCAGTTGTGGCACTGAGCTAAGATGGCCTTCTTGGATCCTCCTACGTGTTTCGGTAATGTTTGGCGATGCCTCTTGAGAAGTGGAGAATCTATTGCCTTGAAAACGAAGTGTGTGCCTTGCACTTTCCCGATACTTCCTCAACCATAGGGAATGATCTGTAGGATGGGACACCAGACTAGACGTGTTCTTTGGGGGCATGCCACTTGCCCCTACTACCAGTTTCCATGTTGGTGTGTCCATCAGGTTTGTTTTTGGAAAGTCGACAAAGGCATTATATTGGGAGTTCATTTGTGATCCATCCTTGGCTTCTTGGGTTATAGGGAGTTAGCCTATGGGGCATGTTGCTGGTGGGAAATGCTTACTTGGGGTTGGACAAACCTTGGTGACTATATGGTTCGAGGAGCTCTTCCCACCCCCACTAACAACATAGTAATGGATCTTGGTGATAACCATGGCTTCTCCAAACTTGCTAATCAGGGTTACACAAATGCTGTGGAGCTCATAATGAAAGTGGTCATCCAAGTTCACTAGCAAACCCTCCATGAGATAGGCGAGGAGGGATAGGTTGCATTTGCTATAATTGTATGTCCACCTAAGGTTGGTTAGAATGGTGAGAGGACCTTGGTTGGGGTAATGATATTAGGCCGAGATATGTCTTCCCACCTCACTTCATGCTTGTTGACCATCCTTGTTGTTACTAGGCCTTTGATGATATCTTGGACAATCCCTTGCACTCCACTCAGTTTCTGATGAGGTTCTATGTATTTGGGCAAGTGGAAGGCTTCATGGACAACATCCATGGTCAGGGCCAATGTCAAGTTAGCTCTGCATAATCTAGGGTTGTTCAAGCATTAAGATGATTTTAATTCTAGACCTAAGACAACCATATTCCAAGGTTAACTAAACACATATGCATTCCCAAGAATTTCTAAAATAAGGTTAAACTCAATTAATGATTTACACTAACACCTTAGGCAACTTTAAAAACTAAGTAATGCTTGACGAATTCCATGTGGTCATGCATTATAGTTCATGCAATTAATTGAACAGTAAAAATGAAAGAGAGTGGGCATGGAAGAATTACACCTATATTTTGGAGATCTCCTTGATTCGATGAGAAATGCCCGTAATTTGATGTAGATATCCATGTATGAACATTGCCGCAGTCCTAGGACTATGAAAGCGAACCCACCTCAAACTTTTCAACCTGTACAATTAACTAACAAGCACTATACCTCGAGAGGCACATCAGTGGGAAAAAATAAGGACTCATTTAAGGACACAAAACTAGAAACAACTTGAAAACACTAACTTACCTACCAGTCACCACACTAATACTGAGGATCAAGGTACGAGGATGTTGTAGAGTCCTGGCTGTAGCCCTAAGGCTAAGCCTCTATCCGCATCATCCAAATAAATAAAATCAACCTCGATAGTGCCATGAGTCTCATCCGTCCATTCATCGCGTCAGATATATCTTCTTCATCCTCCCATCCACATAGACTCGTCAAGAATGTAACTATGCGAGGGAAGTCATCCTGTGGAAATGTAAAGACTTGGGCTATCGGGGATACGTCCTCTACACAGTAGGGGTCAGTTGTGGTCAATAGGCGAATTAGCCATTCTAATTCCTCAACATTTCCCTCGCTGGCTAGTACATCTATATGACCCAACTCGGTTCTAATTACAAGATAGCACATGTGAAATATCTGAGAAAGGTACAGATGTGATACCTCTCACCAAAGGTGGGAGTGGATACCTCTCACCAAAGGTACAGATGATACCTCTCACCAAAGGTGGGAGTGGATACCTCTCACCAAAGGTGGGAGTGGATGAAGTGTGTGATGCTCGCGCATCTGCCGCCATACCTGCAAACACAAATATAGCATCAGTAGGTTCATGATGAAGACATGTCCATCTTATCTAATTGTGTGCAGATAACTCTCCTCTTAATGTGCTCTTGCTCTTTTTACTTCTTTTTTTTTGTATGAAGCTATATATATACATTCCCTCAAATTTGGAAGTTACATGGTCAAGGGAGAAGGGTAGGGAGGAAGCAATAGAATGTCGAACGTGAGTACATGCTCCCCCCTTCCTTGGGTAGATCATATTTTTTGCAATGATGTTGTAGCCCCTTGGAAACCAATTTGTCCAGTGGGTTATAGGTGGTGATGTGAGCAGATAGCTTTTCATGACCCTTGTGGCCACATCACGTTGCAGAGATGGTAGTGTACGCTCCCATGAACGAACGGAGGATATGGCTTCCGACGATACATTTACAAGGGGAGACGTAGACTTATTGGTTTCTTGGTGGGTATTGACAAGGGTAGGTGTAGAGCGTGCAGAAACTTCTATATCAACGTGTGAATGGCATGAGGATCTAGAAGCTTCCTATGACTCCCCCCTTCCTGATGAGCTAGGTGGTATCGATCGATATCGTTTGGGAATCCAAACTAGCTCTGGAAGAAGTGGTGTGGAGTACTCCGTTACCTTTCGCTTACCACGGTCTTGAATTATCGTTGGGGTGGCAACATTTGGCTTACAAGATTTTACAGGCGATGTACAGGAATTTAGCTTATGTTTAGGGACCCAAATCTCGTCATTCCCTTCGTAGTACCCTTGGGCTGCTAATAATGTTTTAGGAATCCAACATGATGTTACCTTGCCTTTTCTAGGGCGGGTAGCTGCTTTCCTACTACGAGGCTTCTTGTCTGAACGAGATTGGGCAGTAGAGGTAGCCGTTAACGAAGCTTTTGGGACCCATTTGTATGTACTCTTCGGTAAAGTAAGCGGAACCTTTGGGACCACATTGCTTGTCTCCACTCTTGTCGTTGAAGCGTTAGAGGGGTGGCAAACAATCAAAGATGGTGTAGCCACTTGACTTTGTGACTTTTCCTTATCTAGCGTTTTGTCCAGAGTTGATGCCTTAGGTATGGGACCCTGAGTGGTCAGGCTGAGAGCTAGTTCTTGCGTTGTAACTCACCTAGTTACCCAATCAATATTGCACTTGGAAGCTAACATCCATTTGCGCCCTAAGTTTACAGTTCCCTCCATGGTACCAGCAGAGCAGGCATAACCAAAAAGCTTTAAACCACAGTCCCCTTGTCATAGGCAACAGGAGTGTGCAAAATTCCCGAGACAGTGGTTTTCTTCTTATTGATACCCTTAACTTGGATGGTACTCTTGGATAAGGGTGGTTTTCCAAGTTGACACCACACTCCATATGACAGCAAATTGTGTTGAGCTCCCGTATCCAATAATGCATTATATAGCACCTCCCCGTGTAAGGACTCTGTAGCTCAATTGGGTATCGTAGAGGCGGGTTAGATTCTAGTGAATCCTCCTCTACCTCCTCGAAAAATGCTTGCGTAATCCCCAAGTTGGCCTCTCGTTGGTGCCTAACACGCTGTTGTATCTTCTTAAGCTCAGCCTGTTCTTTAGCTGCCTTCTTCTGATGGATTGCATGCAATTCCTCTTGGCTTAGGGGGTCATAGTATCTTTTGAATTTACTCCCGTTGAGGAATCCAACGGTTTCAACTCCGTCTTGAGAGTCTCCACTCAGATGGTACCTTGCGAGGTAATTTCACATACTCTGTACGATCCCTTACCAGCATATTTTAGCTTCTTCTTTTCGTTACACACTCCATACATCAAGACTTTATCCCCAACTTAAATGTCCTTGTTTTTCAGGTGGCGATCAAACCATTTCTTCCTTCTATCCTTCTCTACAAGGGCATTGTACATCGCCAATTATCTTTCTTCGTCTAACCGCTCAAGGATATACAAATGCTCTACTAAGGGATTACCATACAAGCCCTCTTAATTAGCAACACAAAGACTAGGAATGACAAATTCCCATGGCATGACTGCCTCTTGGCCATATACCATCTTGAATGGTGTGCAATTAATAGCCACTTTGTACGCAGTACGATAGGCCCATAAAGCTGATGTAAGCTTTAGATCCCAATCCGTGAGATGAGCCTCAACTGTCTTTGTTAGAATAGAGATTAAGGTCTTATTGGTACTCTCGGCTTGGCCATTCGCTTGTGGATAATAAGGAGTAGATTTATAATGGGATATCATGAAATTTGTTGTGAGCTCCTTAATCACTTCATTTATAAAATGCGTACCATTGTCGCTCACAAGTTCAAAAGAACAAATGAAGCGTGTGATTATATTTTCAAAGAGGAACTTGGCTGTTGTCCTCGCATCTGCCTTTCGTGTCGCTTTCGCTTCAGCCCATTTGGTCACATAGTCAGTGTGGCCACAATAATATAGCGAGATTGTGTGTTACGGCACTGGGCTAATTGGACCTACAAAGTCTAAACCCCACTTTTCAAACGGTTGGTTTACTTTAATTGGATGTAGGGGAATCTGATCTTTTCGCTGGGGTTTCTTGTAGCATTGGCATTCATCACAACCCTTCATAAAAAGTGATGCATCTTGGAACATAGTGGGCCACCAATACCCTGACTGCAATATCTTTCGCGTAGTTAAGTCTCCTGAAAAGTGACCATCGGCTACGCCCATATGTGCCTCTTGCAAAATATATAGATACTCATCCTCTCCGTGCACAACGCCTAAGAACATCATCTTTTCCTCTTTTATAAAGAGTCCCGGCCATTAGGCAATAGGGTTCGCATTCCTTGATCAGCTTTTGAGCTAGATCTTTACGAAGCTCTTGGGTTGGAAAACCATTAACCAAGAAGTTAACAATCTTCTCACTCCATTCAGGCATTGTCTCCACCATGAACAAGGAAGTGTCATCATCATCAACTCCCGTAGGAGCTTCACCATTAGGTATGCGAGATAAATGATCAACCATGACATGTTTTTTGCTAGGTCTCACAACAACAGTGAAATCAAACTCAAGAAGAATCAACAACCATCGTGTGATTCTTCCTGTGGAGCATGGTTTGTTCACCAGATACAACAATGCTTGATGATCCACATAGAAAACAAACTTGGTGGCAATAAGAAGGTAATAACGAAATTTCTTTACTGCATATATCATTGCCAACCCTTCTCACTCCGTAGTGGTGTAGTTCATTTCAGCATCGTTCAATTGGCGGACTGGCAAAGCTAATGGGGTAGTCTAGTTTATGTTCTCCAGGTTGAGTTAGTACACACCCACCAATAGCAAAGTTTGATGCATCAATATGCACATGGAAGATTAAATCCCAGTTAGGCATTCGCAAGATTGGAGCACTCGTCTCACCAGGGCCTTCTTTAATAACTTATATGCACGGTCACAATCTTCGGTCTAAATAAACTCGATGAGAAGCTTGTACAATGGTCGAGCTATCTTAGCGAAGAATAAAATAAACCTTGGATAATAACCAACATGGCCCATAAAGCGCTGGAATCCCTTATAGTTGGTGGGAGTGGGGGCAATTCCAGAATGACCTTGATTTTACTTTCATCGATGGAAATCCCATTTTTGGACACTATATGCCCTAGAATAACTCCGTGTTTAACCTAGAATTGGCATTTGAAAGAATTCAATGAGATGCGATATAATCTACACCTTTCAAATACTTTTCGTAAACACATCAAGTGCTCGTCCCAAAAGGAATGAACATAAAGATCATCTAAGAAGGCTTCACAAAAGTCCCTTAGATATTCCTTAAAGGGCTGTGTTTATCAATCGTTGGAATGTTGCAGGTGCATTGGTTAAGCCAAAGGCCATGACGCGAAAGGCAAACACTCCAAACTCCATTATAAAAGCTATTTTAGCTTGGTCCTCTACTACAATTGTGATCTGATTCATAACCAGAGTACCCATCTAAAAAGCTATAAGCCTCCTTGCCTGTGACTCTTTCAAGCACATGTTTCGAATACGGCAAGGGGTAATGATCTCTTCTGGTGGCTGCATTAACCTTTTTGAGATCAACGCACACTCTGAGTTTCCCATTCTTTTTTGGTACAATGGCTATCGGAGAAACCCATTCTGAGTACTCAATAGGGTATATGAATCCACATTTTATAAGCTTTTCAATTTCCTCTTGTACAATCTTTGCATACTTAGGATTCATTGGGTAGGGACGTTGCTGGACTGGTTTAGCAGTGCTAATCATGGGAATTGTGTGTTGCACCACATTGGGTGGAACACCCTTCATATCATGGTATGTCCAAGCAAATATGTCCTTGAATTCTTTAAGAAGCATCTTAAGTGTAGCTTCTTCTTGGTGAGGTCTTGAGCAATAAAAACTGGTTAGGCTCCTCACCCGGATCTGCTAGTTCTATCTCCTTAACTACCGCCGGGCCATCGTAGACACCGCTACTCCCATTGGTAGGCTTTCGTTGGGCTTTTGTGTAGACGACTTTACGTTCCCCCATGGTAAAAGATTTGAAATGCTCAGGTGCGGGGTGCAAGTCTACTGGTTCTTGTTGTGCCATGCCTTTTTCTTTAATTTCCGCTTTCTTTTGTTTCTGAGCTAACTCTCGGTTTTGACGCCTTCTCGCAGTACGACTTAGTTTCGGCTTCTCTTCAATTTCTAATCGGGCGATGTCATGAGGTTGCAGACTACACCACATGACACCTTGGAGGTATTCTCCCCAATTATCCACTAACTTTCGATGAACGTCATATGCTCCTACATAAGTAAGCCATTCTGCAGTGGATCTCTCTTTGTTTATTCTAGCTCGTACATTAGCTCGATAGCGTTGTCGCTTATGTCTCGTCTTCTTCTTACCTAGTTTCTGATTTTTGTTTATATCAGATTCAGACTCACTTGATCGATCTTCACTTGTGTCCCCCTCACTCTCGGATGAACTGTAAGAGGTTACTGTCCTAGGCCTTGAGCATGTGGCTTCCACACTTGGGTGAATATTCAATTCATACCCCCTATCAGGCTCAGAGTCAGTTTCTTCTTGAGATTCAGACTTGGAGTCGCATTGGTCAGAGTCTTCGCGCTACTTTCAGTGTCAAGGGAGTTTGCCACTTTCTTGCCATCAGAAGTCACATGCATAACACCTATCATGTTTACTAGCACTAATGGTGGCATATCTTGCCCCTCAGGTGTTACCCAACTTATGCCTCTATTTCCCCATGTGTCTATGGTTGCCGCTAGGTATACCCAATCTACGTTATCTGACTCACTCATGCCTGGTAGGACATCCATATAAGGAGAATCTTTCCCATCATCGGTCTCTTTTTTGCATGTATAGCAATACTTTAATGGGGCTGAGTGAATAGTGGTATCCGATCGATTATCAATGATAACCTTTCTTCCTAAAGGATGCACGCGACCATTCTCAAGATCAGCTCGAATGACAGAGTCCTGGAATTGTAAGTAGACATGGTTTTTCGACTAGTCCTGGAATTGTAAGTAGACATGGTTTTTCGACTAGTCATGCACCATTTGTGCTTCCCTCATGAAAGGACGTCCTAAGATCATTTGATATGACATAGGATGCTTAGAGAAATCCATTACAATGAAGGTATGCCTTACCTTGTATCCCAGAACCTTGATCTCAAGGTCCCTTAGCATTCCAATAGGTTTAGCTATAGTTTCGTTTGTCATGTTAACCACTATGTTTGTGACTTCTAGGTGAGGTCTTCCCATAGATTCCTAGCAGTTTTTAGTCACAATGCTCACTCCAGCACCACCATCAAGGATTCCCTTTAGAGTCAATCCCTTGGTAGTAAAATGGGGAGGGTTGCATTAGATTCGTCACCTTCAAAGTACCGTCCTAACTTGTTAACAGGTATTTCAAAACGACCAAGACTTCATCTAGGTTGGGCTGTAGATCTAAATGTTCCTCCTCATCTTGAAGCGTGTTGGGTCTATCCATATTTGCAAATTATGGTAACCTTGCCTTCAATTCTCCATTGAGAAATGCTCGAAGAGCTAAGAATAGCTCAGGATCTCCGTATAACTTGGATATGATCATAGTCCTGATTTCAGAGGACATGAAATCCATTAGTTTGGACACATTCAATGGTACTTTTTGAGATATCGACCCTTGAGGGACTAGGGACTGGTGAAAATGGAATCACTTTCTCTTTGATGGGGTCAGGCATTGCCTCACTAAACATTCTTTCAAGCAAGAAGGGTGTCTGCCCACTTCTTCTTGATGTCCTATCCTCACTTTCTTCCCAAATGATACTAGGTATAGCTAACGGTTTATGGCTCCTGTGAGGCTGAACTCGTGTAGGAAACACTGTGTCTAGGATCTTGATTTTTCTAGGTTCTGGCTCCAGTTCTCTTTGTGTTTCTTCCACCAAACCCCTTAAGTGTTGCACTCGTTCAATCTCCTCTACTTGGTTTGGGTAAGTCCTAATCTTTTTCTTGAGGGTTTCCCATGTGGCTTGTCTTTTAAGAGTCTCAGTCAGTCTGGGTCGCCGAGAGGGTATTAGGCTGACTTGGTTGTGGGACAGGAGGAGTTTCTTTGTGTTTCCCCCGATTTATGTCTTTGCTTGATTCTCCTTGGGTTTCTCCCTTAAAGTAGTGGCTTTGGTCTCCATGGTTTCTATTGAATCAGAATTATCCTCAGGATCATTCATATACACAGGGTCGTCTCCTGTCCCTATATTAGTCCTTGAACTAGGTTTGGAGCTTGTGGCATTAAGTGATCTCTTCCGTCGCGTTTTCTTTTTCTTTGCTCGAGCAATTGATGCAGTATCCCTCTCTTCAAGAATGTAGTTTTGATTTTGAAGCATTGACTGTGTGACTACATTTGCGGGTACAACAGGTGTGGTTCCTAGTGCCTCATTGGTGACCTCAACCAAATTCAATGGCGTAATCTTGGGTGCACTTGGATTATGTGGACATTGAGCAATCAAATGATCTATGCCACAACGATGTCAGTACCGGCATTCTCGACGTGCTCCCTTGATTTGGTTGCATTTGAGTAGCGATCTTCTGTAGCCTATTAGGGCACTCTGCTACACGATGCGGTCCACCACAATCGTAGCATTGAAGAGGTGGTCTTCTGGCAAAGGTATTAAGGTTTTGCCCTCTTGTGGCGAGAGTAGCCGCTTGATATACAGGCTTGACTTGCCCGAAATGATCCTCCATGTAATACTAGGGAGTCATTTCAAATGTATCAATCCCATATAGAACAGTGGGGTCTATATCCTCTTCATAATCCCCACACACGCACTATGTGACTCACAACCCATCTGGTTTATAGGGGTAACCCTCGGATGCGGAGGTTGTGGTCCTAGCACTGGCGGTGGTAACGGCACAGACTGGACTAAATTTGGGTTCCTTGGAACTATGTGTTGTGAGACGGTTGCTCAATAGGTGGTGCAGGCATCAGGTGAGGTGTGTTTGACCAGGCTAGTGGCGCCTGATTTGCTAACATTCACTTAAGTACTAGTCAATCCTTAGATTGATGGCCATACTTACCACATGTATTACAAGTCCCATTGAATTTAACTCTGAATGTGGGACATTCACTCGTGCTATGTGGTCCTAAGCAAACCAAACACCATTGTTGCTCTCTTCTTGGGTACATATGGCTATTTTGAGGAGCTCGATTACCCCTAAAGTATTCTTGAAGAGCCTTAGTAAGGTCAGCTATAGACATTTCAGATATCTTTGGCTCCTTGGCAATAGGTTTTACAGTCATTGGCTCGTGCCCAGATACTTGCGAACTAACAGACTTTGTCTCCGAAGACACCTTTTTACCTACAATCATCAAGTTGTCTTCTAACTGGATTGCATTGGTAGTGACTGCTTCCCACGTCATAAGACCTCTAATGACTAGGCCATTGTATATGTCCTCCTGGCGCAATCCTCAGATGAATCTATCAAGAAGTTGGTTGTTATTGAAGCGCTCATCATCGGGAATACAACGAGAATTTAGATGCTTTAGTCAACTAATATAAAGCCTCTCACTGACTCTCCTTCCTCGCGTTCAGCTTTTTGGAGTTGAGATGCTACACCCCAAAGCACACCCTCACGTATGTATTCTTTCAAGAACAATCTCTTGAGAGTGGGATAGTGAGTATGCTCTTCAACCCTTAAAGTTCGATACCAATCTCCGGCTTTTCCACTCAAGGTTAAGCCTAAGGCTTTACACTTATGTAGCTCATTGTGCTCTTCCAAGGAATCACACACGTGTTCAAAAACTTCAATGTGCTTCCTAACATCTTCATTACCACTGAAGTTCTAAGTGAGCTTGGCAACTTGTACCGCCTTGCTTCTAGGCTCTCTCTCAGGTATGCCACGCATGTTTTTCGCAATAGATCGTCCGATCGTTTGAGCAAACACTGCTAGATCACCTAAGTGAGCAGGCATAACTGGTGGAGGCACTTCTGGGATGGCCTGGTTGATAGGAGTTGGCATTGGTCTTGGTATGTATGCAGTTGACGCACGATATGATATGTGACTAGGCATAGCTCCTCTTGGATAAGGGTTCTAATAAGTCATTCGTGGAGCATACGCCATTGGCATAACTAGAGGCGTAGGAGCTACATGAGCAGCATGAGTAGCGATAGGTACATATAGTCGATATGCACTGGTATGCACTATTGTAGGTACTGTACCACTAGTAGGTAACGGTGTTGTACTAACTACAGTGGTAACGGGTGCACTTTCCGTCATGCTTATCATCGGAGTACTTTAGGAAGAGCATCAGAAGGTGGTAGCTCAGTAGGGCCTTCATTAAATGAAGTGGCTAGAATATCCACATGGACACTCTTTGGGAGGACAGGGTCTACATGAGATGTGAATGGTGAATCTACTGCTAGATCAGGGTTGTGGGACCCAAACTGGCACGTTTTGGCTTACTTCCTCAGAGTTCTAGGTAGGATGCCCTTCCATGACTTCAGAGTCAGAGGACGAGTCACTAGCCGCTATTCGTGAATCTTGGGTTGCACTTCCTTGGGTTCCAACTGAAGGCCAAGATGCTAACGTGGAGGGATGGTGTGAGCCTGCGTAAACTGAAACACTTTCTAGTTGCTCAGACTCTAGCACCCAACCAAAGCGTAGATGCATGTGATGTGGGTATCCTACGGGCGTTGGTAACTACCCTTGAAGCCCACACAAGTGGTTTCTCAGGTGTTTCGCATCCCGTTTTTACTTGTTTTTGTCTCGTTTTCAATCCATTTTCACCCCCTTACTTATGGTCAAAATTGGACTAAGGAATGTGATAGCTCAAGATGAGCGTATCATTCAAGGGGTCCTAGCGTGCTTTACAGCACAGTGTTTGCCTATCCGGAGCTCTCGTGGCCCTCAAAACAATCTATTTGTGCCTGTGGGAGAAAGGGTGAAGGCTTTGTCCCACATGCCCACTCCACTCCTTGGGGGGTAGACTATATAGAGAGCTTCACTCCCCTTAAGCTTTCATTTGAGAGAAAGCTATGGAGGCTCACTCTCCTATATATATATATATCAAAAGATCGAGGCTGGGGCCAATTGGGGGTTTTTTCTTTTTCAATTAAAAATTTCTTTCCACACGGGTTGGGTTGATTTAAATTTTTCTTCTTCTTTTTTTGCTTAGAAATGTTTTTGGAGAAAAATAGCCCTAACTAACATACTAACTTATGACTCTAACAGCTAACACACAGAACTGGAATGTGCAGAAAATGAAGACAATAGAACAGAAAAAAACTGAAGAACAGTAGCAAACACACAAACACGCCTCTCTTTGCCTTTCCTACAGGATAAAATAGACTTCAAACAGTAGCCCGAGCTGCATCTGGAGCTTGGTAGAGGGCGATTCCCCGGCAACGGCGCCAAAAATGTGTGCTTTTGCCGCACGTGTCGGAGCTAGGGACTTGCCAAGCATCGTGTGCGAGCCACGAATGGCTGCAAGCACACAACCAAGAAACCAACAAGCTCAAAACAGGGAGCAATGGTGTGTCACTCACCGCTCAGACCGCCGTCGTCGTGAAGGATTCTCGCGTCGCGAGATGAAGAAGGAGCCGTCGCCACCACACTGTCGCCTCGCCACAGCCGTGCTGCCATGGAATGTTTGGCTAGCTAGAGAGTAAATAGTGGAAAATGAGAGGGGGACCCCTTGTTTATATAGCCTTTACTACTTGAGAACGTACGTATGCAAGTGGGTACGTACCTTCATAGACCAGAAGGTGGCATACATGCATTTGCTAGTATAAATGTACGTGCACTCAATGAAATGTGAAAATGTGTGTACGCAGATGTAAATGTGGAAATGCACATGCGTAGATGTGGTGCATACATCGAAGGGAACATGCATGCGCTAAAGGAAATGTGTGTGCACGGAAGGGAACATGGATGCACAAAGGGAAGTAAGTATATAGAATGGAATGTGCATGCGCAGAAGAGAACATGTGTGCATAGAAGAGAATGTCGGAAGAGAATGTGCATGAGTAGAAGGGAACATGCGGGCATATAGAATGGAACGTGCATGCGCAGAAGAGAACATGTGTGCATAGAAGAGAATGTCGGAAGAGAATGTGCATGAGTAGAAGGGAACATGCAGGCACATAAGGGAACATGCATAAGCATGTTAACTTTTTAGAGATTTTGTATACAGTTAGGCCCTTAGTGTATATGCACGTGCGGTGCTAGGCCATGCTTGATGGAATATCTTTCTTAGTGGTGTTCTAGTCACTAGAAAAATCAGGGCGATGGGTCGTATATGCCATGGACCAAGTTTTCACCCAACATGGGCCCCCCATCCTGAGATGTACCTAGAAAGCTACATAAATAGTGTTGAAATTAGAGCATTGTGATGAGCTATGGTGGATCAAACACTAGAATCAACATCATTAACAAAGTGATTAACAAATAATTAAGATGTAATGAGTAATTAACAAATAGATTAATGTAGGCATGGATACTCAAAAACCAGCAAATTCTCATTAGGGCAATGCCTCCATTTATAGAGTTTACATCAAGCATCTAATCCCACTGATTTCTCCATGATTCACTCCACCTCTTTTCCCTGATTCTCTCCACCTCTTCACTTTTTCCAGAATATCTCCCAGAATATCTCCACACTTCCTAAATATTCTCATGCTACCCTTTATTCTCTCCCAGTAGATTCTTCTCACCTTTTCACAGGTTCTTTCACATTTATACATCCTCTTTTACAGCCTCTAACCAAGGGCTTATTCCCGCACACACCCTATTCACTTGTATTTTCAACACCTCCTCTCAAGTGAATACTCCTAGTACACCTAGACCCTATACCAAGTTTGCCTCCCCTTACTTGATAGTCCGCGACTAGTGCCTACACCTCCCCTCAAGTTAACTTAGCACACCTGGACCCTGTATCAAGTTTGTTTCTTACTTAACAGCCCGCGACCAGTGCCTCAAGTCCCTAAACTCCATAGTCCTTGACACTCTCTCTCTCTATGTCTCCAAGGCTACTATAAGTGCCCACGACCTTGACTAAAGTGCTCACACATACATCTACCAAGTGGCCTATATCATCGGTGGCTCAGAGGTGGTTTTACTTTGTTGGGGCAGGTTACATTGGATTGTGGGATCTCTCTCTCTCTCTCTCTCTGAGATTTTCACATGGCTCCTCACTCTTTGGAGCCTCACATCTTCTCTTGTCTTCAGTCTTCTTGTCGTGGCAGCTTCTCTCCACGCGTCCGTCTCTTCTTTTAGTCTTCTTGCGGCAGCTTCTCTTCTCGTGGCAGCTTCTCTTCTCGTGTCCATGTCTTCCTTCAATTCTTCCTTTAGATCTTCTTCTCGGTGTGGATCCTCTTCTTGGAAAGAGATATTCTTCTTCTTTCATGGCTGGGGCCATGAGCTTATCCGTCAGGTCTTTTTGCTCCATGTGAGCAACATGCTTCAATGTTTTGCTGACAGTTTCTTTGGGCTTTTGATGTTCATCTTGTGTCATTATGCAATGCAAACCCAAATTTATGCGGGAGGTCTTACCTCTTGCCTTATTCTGGACAAGGGCAGTGCTTGTTCCCATTTTTACACAGATGTAATGTGCCCAATACATAATGCGTATAGCATTCATTCTCATGCACATTCCCAAATGCAACTCTGGCTGTGAATAATCTTGATTTTGAGTGAGATTTACAGGCATTAACCAAGGGTTAAATGCAAAATGATGATTATCACAATTTTACCAAAAATTACATTAAATCAAGGGTAACCAATTTGTACGGAATGGTTGGAGTATCAAACCAACTCTGAATTGCAATCTGAAGTTATAGGGATCTGTATCAGATACCTAATGGTTAATTTGAACCCTCAATTGCACCAAAATACAGCGATTAGCATTGATTAATCATTGATTAGCAAATTAATCCACTATTTTGTGTGCAAAAAATAGAGTATGCGGGGAGTCCAGATCTGGTGCCTTAGACTTCAAATGAGCTCAAATGTTTTCAAAGGCATCAATAGCAATGAGTCTAGTAGAGGATTAAGCCAAGAAACACAATATTTGACCAAATATTGAAAGCTTAATCTCTGTTTTACCAAAGTCACCTATAGATTTGATGAAGAGCTTGGATCTCACTGTAGACTTGTTGAAACTAAATTTTGTCTTCACCAACTTGTAGAGCATGCTTGAAAACACCTTGGGCTAAGAGGAATTAGAGGCATTTGAACTGATGAAGTAGTAATGTTAAAAATAGCTTAGAAAAACGGCGCCCTTTAATTAGCGGAAATCTGCGCTTCTACTCGGCAGTTTGCTGCGTGGAGTTGATGGGCTTGAAGAGCATTGAGGTGGCTACCATGTGCTAGAAGGGTTTGACCTAATTGTGAGTGTGCAAGGTGAATGGACTCCTCCACTGGCTGGGGGTACGGAAAGCTTCTTGAAAATAGCTTAAAAATTGATTATTTCCTAATTATCTACTAGTCTTGATTAATTAGATAATGGGCTCATAAACCTGATGGATTCTAGGCATGGCTCTGATACCATGTTGAAATTAGAGCATTGTGATGAGCTATGGTGGATCAAACACTAGAATCAACATCATTAGATAATGGGCTCATAAACCTGATGGATTCTAGGCATGGCTCTGATACCATGTTGAAATTAGAGCATTGTGATGAGCTATGGTGGATCAAACACTAGAATTAACATCATTAACAAAGTGATTAGTAAATAATTAAGACGTAATTAGTGAGTAATTAACAAATAGATTAATGTAGGCATGGATACTCAAAAACCAGCAAATTCTCATTAGGGCAATGCCTCCATTTATAGAGTTTACATCAAGCATCTAATCCCACTGATTTCTCCATGATTCACTCCATCTCTTTTCCCTGATTCTCTCCACCTCTTCACTTTTCCCAGAATATCTCCACACTTCCTAAATCTTCTCATGCTACCCTTTATTCTCTCCCAATAGATTCTTCTCACCTTTTCACAGGTTCTTTCACATTTACACATCCTCTTTTACAGCCTCTAACCAAGGGCTTGTTCCCGCACACACCCTATTCACTTGTATTTTCAACAAATAGTACTTACTTCCTTTGTAAACTCTTCTCACACGTCTCTCCATCCCTTTGCTCTTTCATCTATTTACTGCTTTCTTCTTTGCCCCATCTCAATTTCTTTCCTCGACTCTTTTTCTTATTTTCTTTGACAGTTTTTATTGGGATTTCTAATAAGCATCCCTTTTCATTTAGAAAGGGTGAGGTACCTATTTTTGGCCCATTTAGCGAGGCTTGTGAGGGATGCCGATTGCGATAGGGCCTTCAACTGCATCATAAGCTTTTGAGTTTGAGGTGAAAGGAATATCTTATTTATGGTGTGTTTAGTAATGATCATGGGGCTCCATGAATTTTTAAATTTTTGCCTTACCCTTTTCTAGGGTTGCACATGGGGTTTTTGTGGTGTTGGTAGCTTTGGGTTGCCATTGCCATCTCTCCTTGGTCCTTTTTGTTATGACTAAACAAGTTGGGGGATTACGTTGGTGTAACTTTAGGGACCTAAATGCTTATGTTACCTTCATAATACCCTTAGGCCACTATAAGAGTGTCAGGTACCCACCATCTTTTGGCAGTTCTCCTTTGTCGGGGATTCCCTCTTTGATTGGTTAGTTTTGACTCTATTGCCTTGGTTGGGTAGCCAGAGTTGCATGTGGCTAGCATATTGCATTCAGGCTTCTAACAACTCCTTTTTGATAAACCATGTTTTTGGTTTGGTGGCATGGCTATTATTAACATATGCTAGACCTTCTTCTTGGGTACCTAGATTTTTCTTTACCCTTTGGAGTAACCTTGTACCTAGAGTATTTCTTTTGGTACCCACCATTTTTCATCCCCCATCATGAAAACCTTGGTGTTGCTGGGGATTGATGGCTGGGTGTGGCGCCTGCGGTTCTGATTCTGTAAGGTTAGAAACATTAGTACTATTGATGTTAGTTAGGTTAGTTCTTTGAGAGGCCACTTATGTCAGTATAGTAGGGGGATACTTGTTGATGGTGAAGGTTGGCCCTTCTTGGGTGAAGCTTTTGATGGATCTTGGTTATTTATCCGTGTGGCTTAGTAAAGGGTAGGCCTCTTTTTGATTGGCATGGTTGTAGTGTTGATTACTTTTGAAGTCTCAATGGGTTCTAGCACTTCTTTGATTGGATAATGGCTTACTCATGTTGAGGTGTTGCAAGATATGGGCTCCTCGTCTGTCATTAGAATAGTTAACTGTTTGGAGGCTTATTGTAAATTGCAAGGTAGGGGTTCATGAGTCCTAGTCTATTTTGGCATCAATTATGCCCCATCCATCCTCATCCAAGAAGAAATTCTTCACGCATGGTACTTGTAGGCATGACATAGAACTTCCCTTCCAAGGGATTATTTCCAATGTGATACATGGCAATGAATGAACCCATGCATGTGGTTTTTTAATGCATTTACACCTTCCACTTGCACTTTTATGGGAGTCAACGATGGTTTTTAAAGCACACATGAGACATTAGGTTATGGATAGCACCCATATCGATGAGTGCCATTTTTTGTTCTAGAACAGTGTCAGTGGTCATACCCAACTAGAGTCTAGCAAGAAGGCTTCACTTCCTAGTCCGCCTCCAACCACTTGGCCCTGTTAATGGAAATGTGGTGGTTGCACAACTTGTCTTTCCTAACTTTAGTTTCATGCTAGGCCTTGCATTTTATTGTAGTCTCTCTTTTTTTTCTTTCTTTTTTTAGTGAATGGCCTTCAAAGTATTTGTAATTAATGGGTCATAGTAGTGTCTAAGATTGCTATTATTGAAGAATTCTTTCATCTCCACACTATCAAGTGTTTTGATGCATGCGGATACTTGAGAGGTGTGAGTTCGCATACTAGCAATGGTCCCATTCCTTTGTACTTAGTTTGCGCTTTTGGTTCTTTGTGCTATACATGTGAACCATGTCCATGACCTCCATATCTTTCTCTTTGAGCTTTTCATGGACATGGTTCACATGTATAGGAAAAGCTAGACTAAGCACCGTCTACTAACGGAATGTCCATGACCTCCATATCTTTCTCTTTGAGCTTTTTGACTATCATTCCGTTAGTAGACGGTGCTTAGTCTGGCTTCTCCTAAACATTCAAGCGCAAACAATCAATTAGTCAAGGTATTTCCATCAGCCTTTCCTTGACGACATTTCGATACGCTTAAGGTTCTTTTTTTTCAAAAAAGCACGTGGAGCTAGAGGTTTTTTCCTTGATGGTAATTCAGTAAACTTAGTGAGAAGTTTGGTAAAATCCAAAAGTTTTAGTTAGGATAGCACACACAGATAATCTTGTTGGTGCTTTTAGCTTGTCCATTTTCTAGGGGGTAGTAGGGTGACGATTTCGAATGTACTACCATGAATTCACTCAGCGGAGAACTTTATTACATCATTGATAAAATGAGTCCCTTTGTCGCTTACTAGTTTGAGTGGACACCCAAACCCAGTGATTATATTTTCATAAAATTAGTTGTTGCTGTGGCATCAACCTTTGTGGTAGCCTAGGTCTCAACCCATTTGGTATAATTGTCCCCATAAAGCGACAATGATAGATCATGCTTGAGTTCCTCAAGACGCTAGACTAATTGGTCTAATAAAGTCAGTGCCCCATTTCTCAATAAATAGTTATAAAGACACTACAGGGTGCAGGGGCATTTTCTCATGATTGTGAACCCCAATGAATCGGCTGACATTCATTTGGCAACCTTTTACAAATTCAATGGCATCCCCAAACAAAGTTGACCCCACCATAAGCTTGCTAATAGAACTTTCTTTGTGGTGATGTTTGCTAAGAAATGTCCATTAGCCACACTGGAGTGGGCTTTCTCAAGGACATCATGCATCCTAATTCTTGAGGATAGCGTCTCATGATTCCATCTCGACCTAATTTGTATAATTTTCCACAATCAACTGCTAGGGGGGGTACCTTTTTAATAAGGTGTTGTGTTGTGTCTCTATTAAGGGGTCTCTCTTGGAAAAGACCATTAGCAAATACTGGATGATCTCTCCACTCCGATCAAGGTTCTCCATTAGGGATCCATGATAAGTGCTGAGCCCTTTCACAAAATTCATTGTGAGATCAAACTCTAATAAGATCAAAAGTCATCAAGTTATCCTTTCCATAGTGAAAGGCTTATTGATGGCCTACAAAAAAACACAAATTTATTCCGCCCCAAAAGATAATGACATCCCTTTTTGTGGTGGTGTAGTTTTGTTCAGCATCATTCAATTGGTAGGCTAGCGAAGTTAATAGGGAAATCCATGTTATGCTCTCCTAGTTATGCCAATACACAACCAATAGCAAAATCCAAGGCATCTATGTGTACATGGAAGATAATATCCCAATTGGGAGATCTTAGGATTGGTGTATTTGCTAAGGCTTTCTTGAGAGTGTTATAGTTTTTTTGAAACTCATCTATCCACTTAAAGATAATGAGTAATCTATACAAGGGTATAGCTATGTTGGCATACAAGATTATGAATCTTCTATAATATCCGACATGTCCCATGAATGATTGAATCCTCTTGAAGTTTGTGGGTGGTGGGAGCTTAAGAATTAGCTTTATCTTGCTATCATTCACAGATGTGTCATGCTCTAAAATAATGTTATCAAGTATCACCCCATGTCTTAACTAAAACTGGCATTTAAGTGCGTTAAGCGATATTCTATACAGTATGTATTTTTTAAATACATACCTCATGCCACTAGAGATGTGCTTTCCATTTGGAATTGATGCAAAGGTCATCCATGAAAACCTTAAGGAACTCCCTAAGGTATTCCTTGTATGCTATGCACACAAGCCTTTGGAAAGTGCCTGGGTCATTGGATAGGCCAAATGGCATAACCCTATACACATAAAGTCCCCATTTCGTGGCAAACGTAGTCTTATATTGATCATTCATGTCTATCTCCACCCATTAAGGAAGATGTAGGCATCCTTGCGCCTACTACTCATTCTAGGACATGTTTAGTGTGACTGGTAACGGGTAATGGTCCTTCATTGTGGCTGTCTTGATGGCTTTGCTCCTTCAACAATGGGAATAGTGTGTTTGACCACCTCCAAAGATACTTCCTTCATATTTGTGTATCTCCAAGCGAAGCAGTCTTGGAATTCCGTGAGTAGGTTAATAAGATCTTTTTCTTCTTTTGGAGATAGGTATTTCCTAATGTATACTAGTTTTGGATCTTGCAGGTCTTGGTAAGGTTGACTTGCTTAACTTGGCCCGGTCCATGTTCCAGGCTACCCATTGGGATTCCTCTTTGCCTTCTCAAATGTACAAAGCGGTCGCCCACATTAAATGTTTTGAAGTGCTCAAGCACCTATCTAAGACTTCCATGCTGACTCTCTCTTATAGAATGCACTTATTAGCTTCTTTTTCAGCCTCTGCTAAGGCCGTGTTTCTTGTGCTTCTTGTAGAATGAGAGAGTTTTTTATAGACTCGTTTAATCTTGCGGGTTCGTCTCTCTCAGTGGCCATTAATCTGACAGAACTTTGAAAATACTGAGCTCTTTTTTCCACTGATGGTGGCAAAAGTATACATTGGAGTCTATGGCCTCGTGACGTATCAAAGCCAATGGTGTTCATTTCCTCCTTCGAAGAGATATAAGTCTTCTCCCTTCAAATTTTGGTGTATGTTGTATTACTGCAACACTCACAATATATATATCGAAGTAATTTTCTTACCATTAGTTGTGGCATGTCGCATGTATGTTCTTGTTAGGAGAATGTCCATGGTTGCAACAATATGCATCCAATTTTTTGACTCTTCTAGCTCTGGAAGTGAGGCAAACTCTACGCATTAGCATTCCTCGTTCATCAACATTTTATGACGACGAGTGAGAGGCACATGTTTAGCTTAATGCTATTTTTGGTGGTTATTGAGTCCTCAACAAAAGGCCCATCATCATGGGACAAGTTTTCCATGTTCATAAGTTCACCTTGAGGGTTTCATTCCTTTTCCAAATGTAGATGTGATCTTTGTCCCAATCATGAAACCATTCTGGTTTCTCATGAAGGGTCTGCCAAGGATGCAATCATAGGAATAGGGCTATTGAGAAAAGTTTATTACTACAAGGGAGTGGTTGGAAACTTAGACCAAATGATCCTTAAATTTTGCAAAAGCCCAGAGATGTGTATGTCCCTTCCTATTATCGGTATATTTTGAAGCTCCCTGCTTCGTGTTGTAAGGTTCCCATTGTAGTGCACCTAGCATCTTGGGTAGACTCTTTGTCCCTAGTAGCCTAGGCTATTGCTATGGCCCCGACAGTTTTGAATTTAAATCCCCCGAATTGATGGTACTGGGTCTAATGTTACTAAAATTGAAGATACTGTAGGTCTCCAGGCTGTTCTGAACACTCCAACATTCATGTTTTGTGAGCTAGCTGAATAAAAGGCTGCTGACATAACCACTATTCTATGGCCATGCCAACTGTGGTTGTAGGAGGGATTACTCCTTCGTCTACTAGGTTGGTGATTCTCGTTCATGCACTAGACTGGTTAGGTCCATATCAGGAGTGGGTGCCTCCATGTTTGGCCTTTCTAGCATGTGGTCTCTTCCTTGCTGGGCAACTTAATGATTCTTTGACTCCCACTCATTGGTTAGACCTCTTGTGATAATGTTTCTAATCAGCTCTTACGAAACTCCTTTGAGTGGTTGTAGGGGAGTCAAGAACACCAACCTCTTGGTCCATACGAGGCTCTGAAGAGCCAAGCTCCCTCTATGCTCCCTCTATTAGGGCTAACTCAAGCTTGCATCTTCGTTGTCACTCAAATACTCTTTGACTAGGGTTGCTTGGCTCCTATGAAGTCCCAGTCAGCAACTAGGTACGTGAAGAGATTCCTCTTGAGAAGGTGCTCTTAATTCAATGTCATTTGAGGCACTCTTTTCTAGCAAGAGATTAAGTCCAAAAATCCTTCTTGATCTTGTGCACATGTATGGGTGGATCGGCTTAGAGCACACCTTTTATCGACACAAGTCTTTTGGTGGCCGTGGATATTCTGGATTCAACAAGATTTTTTGTTTTTAGTCTCTATTAACTTGTGAATGTGCATTTACACTAACGATCTAGCTTGGATGAGGATAGCAAACATACTCATGGCTAGGTGAGTTGGAAATGTGCATGGGGATGTGAACGTACATGGAATGAAAAGATAGGAATATGTGTGGCATGAAAAGAGAAGAATGTGTGTGGAAATGTGTGAATGTGTGTGGCTAAGTGTCTATGGACATGCGTTCCCACTTTAGTATGTGCGTACATAATTTTGATAGATCTGGCTAGTAAGTTTTCAACCTTTTTTTAATCATTATCATCATTTATGGGAAGAATATTATTTGAAAAGTCAAGCACGTACGTAGGCAAACTAGAGAGTAGTTTTTTGTGTTTTGGTCAAAAAATCAAAGTTTTCCCCCTCAATTCCTCCTTAATGGTGCATGTCTTGTTTTTTGATTTGATAGGATGCTTTAACTTTTCCTAACCTATCTGATGATATGATCAATGCAACCTAATGGTTTTTCTACAAAGATTAGAGATGAGATTAACTCTTAAAATGAACCAAACTTAAAAATTTACAAATGCAATTAGAAAAGAGAAAGAATCAATGGAAATTGAAGAGGACACTTACTTGTAACCATGCAACTCCAGCTTAAAGGGCTTCTTCATTCTCCATTGCACTAAAGTAAACAAGTAAACTAAAAACAAACAATCAACGAAGAGTTAAACACTACCAACAACCGGTGGATTTGCACTTTAAACGGGCTATGTCAATATTCCAAATGTAAAGTATAGCAAGGGAATCTTAAGCAAAGGCCCTTTCTTGACAGCAGCGCCAATTATGTCACTGATTTAAGAACACTTGAGCCTTGCAAAATAGGGGGAGGGAGAGGAAGAATGCAAGGCTCTTACCAGTTTACACATTAAGCCACTCTTGGTAGAGTAACCATGTCTTGTAGAGAGCTAGGGTCCTCAGCCTCGCCTCCTTTGTTGTCACTACAAAGGAGCTTTGTAATTGGGTCGAGAGAAATGAGAGAGAGAGAGAGAGAGAGAGAGAGAGATCTATGAAAAGATTAACCTCTACTTTGATGCCATGGTGGTGAGTGAGAGCATGAGGGAGAAGAGGAGGAAATGGGAGACTGAGAAGAAAACATGCATCAACATCATCACTCACCCACATAATCCCTAAGCATATATGCAACAAAGGACAAGAGAAAGCATACAAGCAGCCACTTCAATCACAAGAGCAAGAGACTCAAACTCAATTGTGAGAATGGGATTTTGTGTTTTCTTATTAGTCAAATTTTCTTATATACAAGACTCATATGTGCAATTCTCGACTGCCCAAGTAATATCTAGAGGTCCAATAAGCTAGTTTGCGCTACTTTTCTAGTCTAAATGTATATTATTAGTATAACACAAGTCATAAGCTCAGTTTTGACTATTTTTCGGCATTACAAGTCATAAGCTTGAAGATTTCCCATATTCATTTGAAACCACTAGGATCATGGGGAGACACACCGTCGTCCAACCAAATACCAGCTAGTCATCACTTCAATAAAATTACCATAACCAAAAAATTAATAAATAATCTTAAAAGCATAACATACCATAAAAAACACAAGAGAGAATCATTGGGTGCAATCTATCCCCCCTTCTCAAGAAGTGTCGGCTTTCTCCCACTTCTTGAGTATTTATGCTTTATTAATAAAAAATAGCCCATAAGCCAAAAAAAGATGCGCCCTTATGCATGGGCTTGCCCTTTACAAAAATGGGGGTTGCTTTTAACACAAGCTTAGCTAAAGTGTTCCTATCTAAACACTAAAGGATAATTACAAAAAGAACCCCAAGGGCTAATTCAAGTGCAAATAAATAAATCCACGTCTAATATAACAAATATGGGTGGCTCAATAAGTCCACGCCCGAATACATCAAAATGGGATGGCCAAATACAAAATCTCGTAGTAGACACTATAGTAAAAATATCAAAATGAGAACCATCCCGGTAATAGCTTGCACCATATCATCACCATCATGTCCCACAGCCAATCCGGCTTACAAGCACAAAGTCCGTCAATCTCACCAACCTACAAGGTTGTCCATTCAAACACTCTACGAGTTAGCAACACATGCTACAGGTCCATGACAGCACATAAGTAATAAATCCAAGACTTAGTTCCAGCTATTCCCTAATTTCATATATCCTACACATGGAATATTTGGAATCACCCAAGTGCCATGCTTTGAACTTAGTGGTAATTAGGCGTTCCCAATTAACCACAGAAGGATGGAAGGACAAACCATGACATCCATCCTACCCGGAATAGCAAATGTCCTCTCAGTTGCATCATATCAACCGGTCCGTGTTTGAAAGTAAGACTGGATGATGTGTCGGGATAGGCGCGAAAAAATCGCTCAGGCATCCATTTAGCATTTTTGAGGATGATTTTTGAAGGTCAAAAGATATCTATTATATACAGTACCTGTGGGAGTAGTAGTGGTCGCATGGTCAATAATAGCCTCGGGTTGAAGTTCTTCTTGGTCAACAAGACTAGGTGCTTCCTCATATACAGGATGTGTAGGAATTGGTCCCCTATAAGGCCACAAAAGACTAATATGAAAAGAATTGTGAATTCTCCAATGAGAAGGAAGTGAAAGCCTATATGCTAGGTCATTAATCTTATGAGTAATTTTAAAAGGACCATAAAAACGAGGAGCTAACTTAACAACATGATTAATCTCAACACTTTTAAGACGTCTCTTTTCAATACGAAGCAAAATATATTGACCTTCTTGAAAAACCATGTGCTTCCTTTTCTTATTAGCTTGTTTAGTGTATTTCTCTTGTGCATTAGAAATAGCTTTACAAACATGATCATGAATGGAAGTGAAATCAATGGTGAATTGATCTGCAGCTAGTGTGTGACAAACGAGTAATAGGAGTAGGTAAAACTTTTCCATACATAATTGCAAAAGGTGTCTTTCTAGTGGATGAATGCGGTGTATTGTTATATACAAATTATAAAATATGGATATACTTATCCCATTGTTTAGGTTGTGATGAAACATATGCACGAAGTAAATCCAATATTGTGCTATTTGTCACTTTTGTTTGACCATTAGATTCAGGATGAAATGCAGTGGAAAAATCCAATTTAGTGCCTAGATTATCAAACACTATAGTCCAAAAATTACTGCAAAACTTAGAATCTCTATTAGAAACAATCACTTGTGGTAAACCATAATGTGTGAAAATGTGTTTAACAAACAAATGTGCAGGTTGATGTGCAGTAAGAGTCTTTTTACAAGGAAGAAAATATGCTTGTTTGCTAAACCTATCAACAATGGTCCAGATCATATCATTATGGTTCATAGTCAATGGAAAACCAGTGTGATAAAATCCATAGAAATTTGTTCCCAAGGAGTGTTAGGAATAGGAAGTGGCATGAGTAAACCAAGTTTCTTACCCTTATAACTTTTCACTTTTTAACAAACATCACATTCAGACACAAATTTAGCTACATCATTTTTCATTTTAGGCCAATAAAAGTCATTAGAAATAGTCAGGAATGTAGATGAAACACCTCGATGCCCCGCATAATGTGGCTGATGTAACTCCTCTAAAATAGAATGTCTAAAAGGTCAAGTAATGCATAATATTTTTTGGAAAAAAAGATATCCATCATCATAGGAATACTCAGCAAAAGGAGTCTAATGATTTTCTCTCAATCTAGACCAAATATCACTAAAGTCAGGGTCTTGGTCATAAGTCTCACGCATAGAGTTAAAAGATGTATTCTCAATCACATAAATATTTTGAATGGAAGGTCTTCTACTCAAAGCGTCAACAACTACATTTTCTTTACCAGGTTGGTATTGAATAATAGGCTGAAAACTTTGAATAAAAGCTGCCCATTTAATATGTCTATCTGAAATAAGTGGTTTGAGAAAGTAAGTGTTTGATACTCCGTTGATCAGTCTTTATAAGAAATTCCGAGCCCATCAAATAATGTTTCTAAATTTTTCATGCATGGACTACAACAGACAACTCCTTGTCATAGGTGCTATACTTACTTTCAACAAGATAAAATTTCCTACTCTCGAAAGCAATAGGATGACCATCTTGCATTAATATAGCACTAATGCCCTTACCACTAGCATTGGTTACAACCACAAAGAAAGGACGTGAAAAATCAGGTAATTATAACAAAGGTGCATGAGTAAGTATATATTTTAATGCAAGAAAAGATTTCTCTTAAAGTTCGGTCCATTCATAAGGTTTGGTTTTCTTGAGAAGTTCAGTGAGATAGTGCGCCTTATATGCAAAATTACGCTACACAACCCTAGAAAAGATTGTAATTCATGAAGGTTCATGGGACGTGGCCACGTCACAATAGTTTCTATTTTCTTGGGATCAACATGTATGCCTTTAGCAGAAACTATATGTCCCAAATACTCAATCTCACTCCTCTAGAAGAAACTACTCTTTTCAGGATTAATGTAAAGTTCATTTTCCTTAAGCAAATTAAATACAATTTCCAAGTGTTTTTCGTACTCTTCTTCAAATCTACTAAAAACTAAGATATCATCGAAAAAGATAACCACAAAGTTTTGATGTTCAAGAAAGATTCTATTCATCATACGACTAAAAGTCACAGGAGCATTAGTACGACCGAATGGCATCACTAAAAACTCAAAGTGACCAGTTTGAGTTCTAAAAGCAGTTTTATATAGATATCTTGCTCGGCCATTCTTACTTAATGATATCCAAATTTTAGGTCAATTTTGCTAAAGATGCTAGCTCCCCTTAATTTATCAAGTAGATCATCAACTCTAGGAATTGAAAATCTATTCTTGATAGTGTTCTTGTTGAGAGCCATGTAGTCTACACACGTACGATAAGTACCATTTTTCTTTTTTACAAGAAGAACTGGTGCTCCATATGGTGAACTACTTGGTCTAATAAGTCCCCGAGAAAGTAATTCCTCGATTTGAGTCTGAATTTCTCTTTGCTCAAGAGAGTTAACTCTATAAGGTGCTCTACAAGGCAGTGCCCAGAATAATGTCTATGTGATGATCTTCAGGACGGGATCTAGGGAGTCCAGGAGGTAACTCATTGAGAAAACAGTCAAAAATTTTAGAAATGAAAGAGTCATGGGATGTGTCCCTAGGAGGTGGTTCTTGAGCACTAAGCTGGTTAACCAAAATTAAAAAAGTTTTCTCCCTCTTCCTCAAAGCCCTTTTTGCCTGAGTATGGCTCAAAAGTGGTTAATCCTTACCTTGAGAAACTCCTTGCAAACAAACATTCTTTCCATGATGTATAAAAGGCATTGTGTGCTTTGCATAGTCAATATGTGGTGTGTACTCATGTCGAAAAGGCATTCCCAAAATCATGTCAATACTATGCAACGGTGCTACTAAGACAGTACGTTGATCCGAAAATTATGCAATAGAAAAAGCAAGATTCTTTACTTTCTTAGTGTAATTATACTTTTGGTTTTGAAAAGTAGCCTTTACTTTAAAACGAGAAGGAATCATGTCAAGATGAAGAGCATGTGCAAGACGTTTAGAAATAAAATCGTGTATGCTACCATCATCATGTCACCATAAAGCAGCATTATGAATCAAGTGATTCGCAGCACATTTGACCTTGTCTTTCTTGAAAATTTTCTCTCCCAAAAAATAGTCATCGAATTGGCTAAGCCAAGCCAAAAGAGTGCGTGCGTACTTCTTTCCATCAAAATTCTGAAAAGAAAAAGCTTTGTGACTATTGCGAGATTCTTTTCGAGCCGTTTGAGCGTCTAAAGTTGCTTTCACGGTTCGAAGAATAGAATATTCATCACTATCGCCTTCAATGTCATGCTTATGCCTCTTACGTGATTTCAATTGGTCTTCTAATGTAAGTCTATGAGTTCGTTCATTGACTAATTGTGCTTGTAAAGCTGTGAGTTGCTCTTGAATAGACGGAAGTGCAGGTAGATCAGCCATGAATGCTAAAAAGAAATAAAGATAAGAAAAAGTTAAAAATACTTATATGATTTTTCGCTCGTGGTAATGATTTTGAAGATCTTGAATCTCGTAGCAATTAGAAGAGCGATGTGGCCATCCAACACAATCACCAAAGTGCTTGAAGTAGTCTCAAAGCATCGAAAGTTTGTCCGGTAGAAAAAATATTGAGAATCGAGAGTGAATTTAAGTTTCGGGAAGCCGTAAAATAACCAAATTTGAAAATCCCACAACTTTGAACTGTTGTAATTTTATGAGCTGAACCAAAATAAGAAACTGAAAATATTTCCAGTTCGAAGTCGGGCCAAATTCGAACAAATTCGGGTTGATTTTGATGAAGTTTTGGCTTGAAGAAGCTTTGCGTATGTATCTCCTCTTATCTTTTTAGACCTTTTTGAGTAAAGAAAATATGTAATTTTTCTCCACCCTTGATTTTTGCAGAGCTTCCTCCACCGTTGAAAATTCAAATCCTTGGATCTTCCACAAAACCTCTCAGACAGGGTACAAGAATTATGCAAGAGAACATGCTGAATGCATCTGACGGAACAGATGTTTGATCGGGTTGCAAAATTGTGAGCCAATTTTCCCAAGCAAAAAGATGGCGCCGCACTGTCCTGACGGGTGGGAATTCGCAGCGCATGTAGTAGAGAGCTTAATGCTAAGCTTAAGCTTTGTATTATACATCATTTAAAGCTTTGGGTTTAGTTAAGCTTGCTTAAGCTTTGTATTATACATCATTTAAAGCTTTGGGTAAAGCTTTTATCCCTTGGATATTTACTTGATGAAACTTGAAAAAAAAGAACTCAACCAAGCCTTCAATCTCCTTGAGATTTTTTGAATTTTTCTTCTTTCACAGAAACCAGAAAGTTGCATGTACCTTCTCTCTTTCTTTTGCAAGCCTTCCTCCCTTTGATTTTTCTCAATATTTTTCACCTTCTCTCTCCCCTTTGCTATGATACCACTGAAACCATTAGGATCATGGGGAGACACACCTGTCCAATCAAATACCAAACTGCTTCATCACTTCAATCAAATTACCATAACCAATAAATTAATAAATAATCTTAAAAGCAGTGACATAGCATAAAAAACACAAGAGAGAATCATTGGGTGCAATCTATCCCCCCTCTTCAAGAAGTGTCGGCTTTCTCCCACTTCTTGAGTATTTATGCTTTATTAATAAAAAATAGCCCATAAGCCAAAAATAGATGCACGCTTATGCATGGGCTTGCCCTTTACAAAAATGGGGGTTGCTTGTAACACAAGCTTAGCTAAAGTGTTCCTATCTAAACACTAAAGGATAATTACAAAAAGAACCCCAAGGGCTAATTCAAGTGCAAATAAATAAATCCACGTCCAATATAACAAAAGTGGGTGGCTCAATAGGTCCACACCCGAATACATCAAATTGGGGCGACCAAATACAAAATCTCGTAGTAGACACTATGGCAAAAATATCAAAATGAGAACCATCCCGATAATAGCTCGCACCATATCGCTGCCATCACGTCCCAGTCAATCCAGCTTACGAGCACAAGGCTCGTCAATCTCACCAACCTACAAGGTTGTCCATTCTTTGAACATGGTGGTAATTAGGCGTCCCCAATTAACCACAGAAGGATGGACGGACAAACCGTTACATCATTTTACATGAAGCGCATGGCATGGTACAAAAACTATGGCTTAAAGGTGTTGTCATGCATTCAAAGTAACGTTAGCCAATGTGGTTAACATACCCCCTCCCTAATCACTGTTCTCTCCTCGAATTTGGCAGTGAAGCTCAATGGGAGGCTAGTGGTAGAAGCTGTTGAATTTAAAGTAGAAGTCGAAGAGGGACTTTGTGTACTAGGTGGTTCTGTGGAAGGCCTTGTAAGATGTCTAAAAGGTTGTTTCAAACGTTATCTTCAAGTGTAAGCATTTGTCAGCCTTGCATCCTTGTACTCACTTGTAGTAGCCGAGTATCTGTGGCAAAGAGTCGAGCCCCTATTCTTGTTGAAGGCCATTACCTAGAGACCTTTGTCAAATGCATGCCATTGTGGAAACTCCACAAAAAGGACAATGATGAGCCAAAAAAAAAAAGCAAATGGTAATGACCATGTTGGGGTTAGGCACCTCATCATAGTCGTGGATGAACTTACACATTGTGCAAAGCATCCTTTCATTGAGAAGCTGGAGTGGTCAAGGAGGAAGTATCTAGGGAAAATTAAGCTGCAGCTTTAGGTTCTTCTCCATCTCTTGCTCAAATAGGTCCCAAGCCCATCTTCATTTGATCAAGAAATAAATAGGGTTGACTTTGAGGTACTTGGGAGCATAGTAGTACTCCTTCCAGTACTTGGCCTAGAGAAGGTAGGGTCGCCACCACATAGGTTGTTCACACCCATGAGTTCATGTGTGATAGGGGTAGCTCTAGCTTATGGTCTCATAGCCCCCTTGGTCCCTCTTGCGATGAGCTCTTGACCACTGGTTGAGCTTTTGTTCCAGATAAATTCTGATGAGGCAAATGTCGAGGTGATCATAATTATCCTATTTGTATCTAGGGTGGGGTCTGGGTGCTACCTATGTGCTAGGATGATAATGGCTATGTCAATGTGATTTCCATTGAGGGATTCATGCTAGTTTAATGGGAAGTTAGGGGGTTCATCTATTGATGTTCTTTAATTGGAGGTGTTGGGATCTTGCCTTCTTCTAAGACAGCTAGAGGTAAGGCTTCAGCATCATGTGATGTGAGAAAGTGGTGGTCGGGCTCGTGAGGTTACGACTTTGGTGATTCCATTTAGGATGTCCCTAGAGAGGTAAGTGCTCAGGGTGGTTTAGAAGAAAGTGGTGGTCGGCTCGTGAGGTTACGGCTTTGGTGATTCCATTTAGGATGTCCCTAGAGAGGTAAGTGCTCGGGGTGGTTTAGAAGATAAGTGGTGATGGGGGCATTGGGGAGAGGTAGGTGGTGAAATCCATGGAGGAGTGGTAGGTGGTGAGGTGGAGGCGATAAGAGGGGGAGCTCATGTTGAGGGTTGGTCTAGGGGGGCTGATGTTCAGGCTTGTTGTTGTGCCTTAAGGGCCTTTGGTGGAAGCATCTAGATCTTGTGAAACTAATGAGGGGTTGGACAGAGAAGGGCCTTGGAGACCCTCGCTAGGTCACCAGGCCACCGATCTTATTGGGTGGTCCTCCCATGACTTAGCTTTGCTACCTAGACGCATCATCGTTGTCTTGTCCTTGGTAGTGTCACTTGTGTCTTTATCTTCATCCTTTATAGTGATATATTCATCATTCAAGGTGTCTTGGGTTAGCCCAATGTGTCAAGGGAAATGTGATCCTTCTCTTGCTATGGCATGGCTGTCACTTATGTAATCTAATGTTTTACCTGAGCAATGATCTTATCTTTCTCTTCGAAGGCCCTTGTGAAGTCCTTGTGCTACTAGGACATTTTGCTGTGGATTTCATCCCCATGAGCTTTTTCCTATTTTGTGCCACTCTCAACCCTATGTTCCAGTCACTTAAATGAAAGATGATACATTGTTCGAAGTGGTGTGTATAGTGTTTAACCATGCATAGAAGGGCTTGATAAATCCTTGTAGAATGTACATACCTTACTACTAAACAAAATGGGATACAGCTAAGTTGAGGTACCAATGGAGAGAACAAGTGACTTTGTGGTGTAAAGCAAATTTTGTATAAGCCCTTGTAGTCTAGTGGTGGTGGCTAATAGCTTTTGCTTCTTTGTAAGGTTAATGATGATCTTATGGGATTCAAGGGTAAGTGCAACCGTGTTATTACTATTAGAGTAGGACTTTCCCCACCCCCACATGTGCACACACACACTATACATATGTATGTATTATATACATACATACATACATATATGTATGTATGTATGTATTTCTAGATATAGATATATTTACATATATATGTATCATTCCTTGAAAGGGGAAAACCCTAGTTTCTTGGTGATTTACATGACCTTGAGGCTCAAAAGGCTTAGATTTCATTACATTAAATCAAGAAATAGCTTAGTATTTATGATTGGGAGTGAAATCTGTTCCATAAACATAAAGCTTCAAGATCCACGAAGTGTGGATTAGAGTGGAAAAGTTAATTTTTATTCATACATTTTAAATTTTATTCATGCATTATTAAAAGCATGAAAAAAATTACTTATTTAAATAATCATCATAATTAAGATTAAAAATCTGAATCACCTCTTGTTAACCACATTGACTAATATTTCTCCAAATGTACAACACCTTCGAGCCATACTTTTTATACTGTGCCATATGCTTTATGTAAAATGATTATAAGAAATCATCAAGCTTATGACTTATGTAACGCCGAAAGATAGTCAAAACCAAGCTTACGACTTGTGTAATGCCAGTAATGTACATTTAGACTAGGAAATTAGCCTAGACTAGCTTATTGGGCCCTCGGACATATTACTTGGGTGGCCAAGAATTGTAATATGAGTCTTGTATACAAGGTAATTTGACTAATGAGAAAACACATAATCCCATTCGCACAATGGAGTTTGAGTCTCTCTCTTGTGATTGAAGTGGCTTGTATGCTTTCTCTTCTTCTTTGTTACATGTATGCTTAGAGATTGTGTGGGTGAGTGATGATATTGATGCATGTTCTCTTCTCCCCTCCCCTCCCCTCCCCTCCTCTTCTCCCTCATGATCTCACTCACCATGGCATCAAAGTAGAGGTTGAGCTTTCCATGGCTCTCTCTCTCTCTCTCTCTCTCTCTCTCTCTCTCTCTCTCTCTTTTCTCCCAACCCAATTGCAAAGCTCCTTGTAGTGACGACAAAGGGGGCAAGACTGAGGACCCTATGTCTCCACAAGAGAGGTTTACTCTACCAAGAGTGGCTTGAGGTGCAAAACCGGTAAGACCCTTGCATTCTTCCTCTCCTTCCTCCTATTTTGCAAGGCTCAATTATTCTCAAATCAGCAAACATATTTGGCCCACTACCAGGAAAGGGGCTTTGTTTATGACTCCCTTGCTATACTTTGCATTTAGAGTATTGACATAGCCTAGTTGGAGTGCAAATCCATTAGTTGGTAGTGTCTAACTCTTGGTTAATTTTTTATTTTTTTGTTTATTTTGTTCTTGGGAAATGGAGCATGGAGAAGTCCTTCAAGCTTGAGTTGCATGATTACAAGTAAGTGTTCTATTCTATTTCCATTAATTCTTGCTCTTTCCTTCTTGCATTTATTAATTTTTGAGTTTTTATCCATTTAAGGAGTTAATCTCATCATTAATCTTTGTTAGAAAAACCATTAGACTGCATTGATCATATTATTAGATAGGTTAAGAAAAGGTAAAGCATCCTCTTGAAAAAAGCATACACTATTAAGAAGGAACTAGAGGACAAAACCTAGATTTTTTTGACCAAAACACAGGAAACTGCTCTCTAGTTTGCCTGCGTACATGCTCAATGGGGCATGTGAACGCATGTTTACAAGTAGAGACGCATGCTCCTAAGTCTAATTGGGAAGATCTATATAATATTCTCATCTCATGTTCTCTTCTATGCACGGCACACACATGTTTGCACATTTACATCTGTATACACATTTTCATGTTTCATCTGGGTACGCACGTTTAGAGCTGTAAACACATGTATGCCTCCTTGCATATGCACGTTCCCAAGGATGGTTTGCGAACGTACGTACCCACCTACATACGCATGTTCCTAGGTAAAATCTATATAAACAAGGAGGCCTCCTCTCATTTTTCACTATTCACTCTGTAGCTAGGCAAACTCTTGTAAATTCTATCTAGAATCCTCCCAACCTCTCAAGTCTCTGTCTCTCCCACTGTCATCATGGTAGCAGCAAGGACATCAAAGACCTCCTTGGACATAGTGCTGCTCACACCCACCAGGAAGAAAAGGCCATAAAGGTCCCCAAACCCTTGGAGTATTAGAGACCTCCTTGGACATAGTGCTGCTCACACCCACTAGGAAGAAAAGCCCACAAAGGTCCCTAAACCCTGGGAGTATCATCCATACTGACTTCCCCCCACTAGGAGTGGAGCTGCTTAGGGAAGTTAGAGGCCACGTGATCCAGTCCGAGAAAAAGGTGGAGCACAAGCTCACCTATCACACATAGGAGTATTACCATTTCAGCTAGAAATTATGGAGCACATAGATAGACTCGGAGTCGACGAGCTAGAAGAGCTCTTCCAACCTAGGGGCTAGACTTGAGCACATACTTCATATTTATTTCCTCTTATGGCACACACCTCTGTACTGGCACAGTCGAAAATTCTGTAGGAGCTGACTTAACATTGGCCCTAATCGTGGATGTTATCTATGAAGCCTTGCACCTACCCAAAACCAGAGAACCTTATCAAAAACTGAGTGAAGCACAAGGGATGGTCTAAGACATCATCAAATTCCCACTCACAATAAGAATGGTATGAAGTGAAAAGACATTTCTCGACCTAACCTCATTACCCTAGCCAGGGTCCTCACCATGCTATGCCAACATTGTAGAGCTGGATACACAAAAGAATGTTGTCTTTAAACTTAATGATAGGTTGTAAATGCTGGCTCTTACAGCTGACTCTACGATCAATTGCCTATAAAAAGAGCTGGAGGTAGTGCAAATAGAAGCCGAGGCAGCCAGAGCAACGAGGGTGCAAACATAGGAAGAACTCACCCAAGATACTGCTACATATGAAACTGAAAATTCAGTACCAAATAGACCCCATTGAGGTTTTTTTATTTCCAACCCCCAAGAAGTGATGGAAGATAAAAACAGAGAAAAGCAAAGGAGCCTTTTAAACTCCACTTCTTGTCTCCGGATTAGAAAGTAAAAGAAAACCAATCTAGAAAAATTGCTAAGCATAAGCACAAGAAACCCTAAACAAAGAGAACTTATATTTAGTATGGCCATAAAAGTTGAGAAAAACTAACGGTTGGGAAAAGAAAACCCCCCCCCACACACACACACACCAAGGGTTGCAGGGGAGATGCGTGTCATGCCACTCAAAGGATGAAACAACAATCCACCAACACCATGAAACCAAGTAGCATTGTCAAACAACTAGACTTTTACCACAAGTCCAATTGGGATATTGGTTACCACTAGATAAAGAGTCGAGAATTACGATCTGTCTTTTGGAGAGCAATTGGAGGTTGGGCCCCTCCCTTTGCCGGTCCACTACCAGTTCATTTTGTCGCGTAGTCTAGTAGAGAGGCTCTGCCCTCGAGATGACTCTCCTTACATGCATTAGACGACCCTTGTGGATCCTCGGAATGCTGGAGGACCCTTTCTGCAATTGGATGTTGCCCCTCGAGGCTCTTTGGAGATTGGGAGGTAGGTGTCGACACTTAGAGTAGGCCCCTATTGTGGCGTTCTATCTTTGTATTAGCAATGTAGCTCTCCTCCGAGAGACGCTAGCCATGGAGGAAGCAACCCTCTATATATCTTTTACTGTTGTAGCAATGTTTGTACTCTGCCTTCATGTCTCCCTGAAGAGAGAACGACAGTGGGTGTTGGACAAGCTAAATTTCAAACTTCAATATTGGAAATTATCTACCATGGCTGTTGCATGTTAGATTGAGAGTAGTGCAATCCATTTTAATGGCTTATATTCAGTTTCACTTGCCTCTTGTTCCTTGGTCTTCAATCAATTTGGATAGTTTCATGTCTGTGGCATTAACATGTTTGTGGCATACTATGGGGATAGAAAATCCATTAGGCTACTCAAAGAGCATTTGGTATGTACTCCAAGAATGCATGGTGGCCTCAATATACTGAATTTACACTTTCATGTGATTGCCAAGAAATCTTCTCTTCTTTTGAATTTCTTGGAGAAAAAACGACCCTGGACTTTAATGTTATCAAGTCTTGTCGCAGTACTGAAAACTCCAACTTTTGGGCATCGAATGATTACTCATGTTGAGGTTATGTCTGGATGCTTAGAGGGGCGCATTCCTGGTTGCTTGTTTTCCATGAAATTAATTCAAGACTGGCCAGCTTTGATGGCTCAAATGAGATGGTCTGTCTAGTAGATCGCCTGATCAAAACAACTCCCTTCGCAAAGAGAGCATTCATTGGAGTCGTGCATTTCAGCAACCTCTTGCTCTTTTACAATCGAGGACTTATTTCCTCTCTATCAAAGCAGACATATATATTGAGAATGTGGTGAGATATGTTCTTTTCTTTTCTTTTTTTCACAAGTTATGACACTTTCCAATCTAGGTTTACATCATAGACTGATATAGCGAATCATAGCTGCTTTATTGCATGATTTTCAGCCTGTACCTTGTCTAGATTTTTTATTTTTTCAGAAAGGAGACTTCTATTAAGTATGAAAAAATTTTAGAAAATGGAGATTTCACACCAAGAAAGGTGGAGATCTCAACCAATCAGGAGCCCTGTGCTACCAATAGGGTCCCGAATGAGAGGACGTGAAAAAGATACCAATGTCCCACTCTCATAAACTGGCCGCGCTTCCTCTCCGCAGCCCTCGAAGATCCCTGGATTCTAGCCCAGGTAGCCATGATGGTGTGAATAATATCACTCCAAATCCTGCAAAGACACTGAGAAACAAGAACGGGAGTACTTTCAATAGCCTCGGTGCATCTAGCCTTCCAGATATTCCAGGCTGAGATGCTAGCAATAATCTCCCAAGAACTGTCTAACCTCTGTGCCGTCGGAGGGACAGTGTGTGAAAGTGGCAAATCCTGAAGACAACACTGCCGAGCAACTCCTTGCCTAACCATAATGGCCAAGCTCCTGTCAGTCCCCTCGAGTCTCAGGTGTGCCCCAGACTGTGTCAACCAAATGATAGAACCAAAAGAAATGATAGCATTCCTCTTAATCCTACCAAAGAGGTGTGCAATCGCAGACCAAACCCTCTATGCTTCCTTGCATCCCCATAAACAATGGTAAACTGACTCCAAAACTCCTGCACATCTAGGGAATGCTGGGCAAGCACCAGTAACTGACCTCCACTGATTGGTGGCCAGACCACCATGAAGAGAAACCCAGATAAAGGAGAAAATCTGTGGCTTCCTATAAGAATTCCACAATCTCCGCCAAAAAATCCTCTGAATGTCAGTCGAAATGCCGTAAGATCACCAATGGGGTCTAAGAGTAGGGACACTCTGAATGTGTCCCAAGATAAGATGTTTGGCATTCGGTACCGTATAACTGAAAAAAGGCATGCTTTTCAAGGGGTTACAAGCATCCTTCCACACCCACTCACCGGGGTCCCAATGCAAATGTCTGATAGGGCAACCACCATACAACCAAAGGCTAACACTCTCTGTGATCATCCTTGGGGGGAGGGGGGTCAACAAAGACGTGCTTCCCTAACCTGCCAACAACTTTGACAGGACAAATCTGGGGCCCCTAAATAAGGTCATGCACGTCACATCTCTCCAACTGCCATCCATCCCCTGTACAGAAAAAAAGACCGGTACATCATCCTCCCTAGGCAAGGGGAGACCCATAACCTGAAGAGGAACACCTGTCCCAGAAAAAACCCCAAACCAAGAATGATGACGGTCCTCCAAGAAAGATCCAGTAATCCAGTGGTTGGGAGTGGCTGCGTCAATCTGTGCAATCCTCCGACTAGAGCCTCTCAAATGCTGCGTGAGATCCAATCTCTGTACCTCAGTGAGACCCTGAAACCTCTTCCAAGCCAACACTGTGGGGCAAAGCGTCTCCTAGCCAGCCCAAAGGATATGCATAGCTGCCCCAAGAGGCCTACCATGCACATCTAAGATCAAATCATTCCACAGAATGGGCTGCCGATTAACTTCCTCCGCTGAACGTGGGGGGTTGTGTACCAAAAAACTCCTCAGGCCGTCCCAGGCCCGTAGGAGGGACCTAACCAGGGGGGTGAAGGGGAGCGGTGAACTGCATCATGAGAGTCCTTCCACGGCTCAGAGCCTGGAAGAAAGCCCCTAACAACCAGCTTACATAGCAAAGCCTTACATTGCACCTCAGGGTCAATGATATTCAATCCCCCTTCCTGCTTAGGCCTAATAATGGTTTCACAAGCAACTCTAGCCCTAGTGTGTGCATTTCCATCAAGCCCTGATCAAAGAAAGTTCCGAATAAGGCGACGAAGCTTTCCAATGCAGCCCTTATGAAAGATCCAGCACGAAGCGATAAACCAAGTCGTGGCTATCAAAACTTGGTTAACCACCAAAGCTCTAGAGGCCAAGTCGAGCTTCCTCCTCCTCCAGTGATGAAGTTTGCTTTTAATGCTTAAGAGCACTGGAGCAAACTGTTGTGCAGGGGAGATGTCAACACCCACCTGACAACCAAGGTATCTAGCAGAGCATCCTCTCTCAATCCAAGTAAAACCAACATCTGTACCCCAATTTGCAAGAGGAGAATCACTGATCCAAAAACCAACTGACTTATGCCAATTGATAGTAGCTCCTGCTGTGCCAAACAAAAGGCCTCCAAGGCTGTCCGGAAAGCACATAAACAAGCATGTGAAGCCTCAAGGAACAACACCGTGTCATCTGCTAACTCAGAGTCCAATAACTCTTCCTCCGTACATAAAGGCAGCCGGAGACCCACAACACCAAGGGCAGCCCGAAGAAACCTGCTCATAGCCTCAGCTACAATGAGGTACAGTAAAGGGGCGAGGGGACAGCCCTGCCTCACTAAACGGGAAATCAAAACGCTCACCATGCCCCCCACAAGCTAAAACAGTGCTATGAGCCTCCCTATATAGGCAAGACATACCTCTGATCCAGTTTTGGGAAAACCCCATGTGTGACATAGTGCCCTCCAAAAAACCCCAATCCACTCTGTCATAAGCTTTTTCAAAATCAAGCAAAAGAATGGCAAGAGGCTGCTGACTAGCCTTTTCCCACTCGACAGCTTCCCAAAAAGAAAAGATGTTATCAAATATACTCCTTCCTTGGAGGAACCCATTCTGGGTATCATGGATAGTCCTTTGGAGAATCGGCTGCAACCTTATACTCAAGGCTTTAGCTAAGATTTTATATGCAGATCCAAGGAGGGTGATGGGCCTCCATTGCTTGATGTCAGTCTTGTCCCCACTCTTGGGGATAAGGTGAATCAGCCCCTCCTTGAGGTATGGAGGCATCATACCCGACACCCACATTTCCTGAAGGGCAACAGTGATAGCATCTCCAATATGATCCCAAAAAAGAATAAAGAAGGCAGGAGAAAGACCATCATCCCCGGGGCATGAGCCACTGGAAAGAGCATGCAGAGCGTGAAGGAATTCATCCTTCGAGAAAGGGGCATCCAGGGAAGAACACACAGCATCTGTAATGAGCCTGGGCATGCACTCCCAAACTTTCTGCCGTGCCACCTCTCTCTGAGGGGAGGGCACCTCTGCAATCAACAAAGACCGATAAAATTCTGAAGCAATATCCCTCACCTTATCAGGCTCAATAAGAACCTCACCCTGTGAATCCTGCAACAAGTACCTCACAGAGTCCCTGCTATGGGAAGGCCGGTGTGCTGAAAAAAACTCTTTATTGCATCTGCCACCCATCTGAGTCCAAAAGGCCTCATTCGCATGAAAGGCGAACTCAACCCTCCTGTCCATGGCCAACTGCAGCTCTGCTCTAACTGTGGTCAAGAGGTTTGTAATCCAAGTCGCATGTGGATGCTTTTCATGTGCCCTCTGAAGAGCAGCAATCCTACGCCTAATAGCTCTCTCCTTGTCCAGAGCCTCCTGGTTCTTAGACAAGGCAATGCTATGATAATGATGGCTGGTCCTCTCAAGAGCTAGCGCAATACTATGACGAGGATCAGGACCGTCACAAGATCTCCATATCTCTCTGATCTCAAGGGAAATGTCAGCATCTAGATAAAGAGAGTCTGGGATACGGATACGGGGAGAGTCCGAGCAAGCCATAGGTTCCCTGAGACACAAAACGACGAGGCAATGATCAGATTTGGTGGTGCCAAGCATAATAGCAATGGTGCCTCCGCCATCCAAGGACCAATCATCCACATAAAACCTGTCCAGACGTGCAAAGATGCTCTCATCCCCGCTCCTGCGGTTATGCCAAGAGAAAGATAAGGAATTTGGCCTTCTTTGGAAGTCATCCTCAGTCTAGCAATCCCTGCCAAAAAAGGAAAGCGTGAACCTCTCCCATGAGGCTCGCTCCAAAGGGTGTAAACCCCCTTCGCGTCCACCCTTCTTGTCAAAAGATTGCTCAACCATATTAAAATCTCCTCCCACTATCCAATGATCAACTTGGGGAATGACATTTGTAATGGTGTCCCACCCTTTCACCTCTCACGTTAGGTGCATAGATATTCAAGATTCCCAATTTCTGACCCTCATGCATGATCAAGATCCACTGCGCTCTAGCAGGGATGATAACACCATGCCCAATAACATGAGGTATAATAGATGCTGCCGCTGAAATATAAACACCCCCTCTAGTCCCAACTGCCGAGGACTAGAAGGTGTCGCCAGAAAGCATCTTACCAGTTTTGCCACACAGATCTATCCAATTTGTGTTCCTGCAACAAAAGCACATCCATAGACCCTCTTGTAACAGCAGGGTGAAGCTGGTCCTTCAGAAGGCGCTTCCTACCACGGGTGGGAAGCCCTCCAAGGCCCTGAACATTCCATATGAGACGATTCTCATGGAAGAGAAGAGAGTTTGACCCCCGATCTAAGAAGACGATGGACAGCCTGTGGACGCCTCTCATAATGCTGGAGGACGGGAAAATCCACAGGGCAAAGTCCACTGACATGCCCTTGTCCGAGGCCCTGCATATGTACGAGAAACCTGTTCGCCCTGCGGGGCATCAAGGGCAATGACTGTGCTGAACATCCTGCATATCACCCCCTCCAAGTAGAGAGGACTCCACAAAGTCATCCTGATCTGAAATATCATCTCTCTGCAAAGATGCATCAGCTGACACATCCTTCTGACCAGAAACATCATATATCTGTACATGATCCGAGGAAGCCTTCCCATCAATCGCACCAAGGGGGCGGGCGTGAGAGACAACACGCCACACCTAGCGGACTAGGAACCAAGGGAGGTGGTGCCTGAGAGGCACGCTTACGAGGCCGCCTGCGACCTCGAGCCCGAGGACAATCTCGAGCAAAGTGACCCTGTTGGTGACAAACCCGGCACTGATCGGGTTTACCTGCAATCTCCATACGTTGCTTCAAAGGGCCACAAGGGCCCGGAAGCAAAACATAGTCCTCAAAGAGCTCAATGTCACGGGCAAGAACCATGACCCTGGGGACAGCATCCGCAGAGGCAGTGACCACCTGGGCAGAAGATGTCGGCAAGGCGTGAAGGGGGGGCACTTGAAGAACAAGCCCAAAGGCAGACCCGATGGCCTCTAACATAGGCCAATATGCGCGTGGAAAACCAGGAAATCTGAGAGTAATCGGGAAACGGTTCCGCTCTTCCTCAACAGGGTCAAAATAGCTGGAGTAGGGAAGAAAGAATATCTTCCTCGGGCCCAATGGCAAAGGGCTGCCCTTCAAAACCTCTGAGGCTGCGTCCTCAGAATCAAAATCCACTTGGAAGAAACCTCTTCCATGCAACCTAACATCTTGAAAGTGTAGAGCGAGGTCGGAGGGCAGAGCCGACAGGACCCAATCCCGAGCCTGGGTGAGATCCGAAGATTCTGGCAATGAGGGTCGTTTTGGAGTCTTTCTCAATTTCGGCGTAGAGGACCGCGAGCTCGGCTTCGGGAGAAAACAATGGTTCGCCCGGCCGAGGGACAATGATTAGCCATGATGCTAATCGAAGAAAAAGGCCGACTTGAACCCGGATGAGGAGCAATCCGAACCAAGGGGAAGAGGAAGGTGATGAGGCGGAGGAAAGGAAAGGAGGGAGGTAAAAAGAACAGCAAAAAAGAGAAAAGGGAAGAAAGGGGGAGAGGCTAGACACAAAGCGAAGAGGGGCGGGGGAGGGGCAGCACAGCAGCGCTGCGCTGAGGGAAGAGGCGGAGGAAGGATGGGAGGCGATTAGAGGAGGGGAGGCGAAATGCGCGGGCAAAGGCAAGGAGGGGAGGCGGAGGAGGAAAGGGGGCGAAGCAGCAGGCAGCGATGGAGGAAGAGGGGCGCAGCGAAGGAGGAATGAGGGGCGCAGTGAGGACGAAGGAAGCGATAGGAAGGAAACGAGGAAGAAGAAGGGGGCAGCGAGGAAGGAAGGAAGCGAAGGCAAAGAGGATCAGAGGCGGAAGGGAACGAATCAGGCCAGCGATGGAGGAAGAGAGGCGCAACGATGGAGGAAGGAAGCGGTTCAGGGTTCGGGGAGCTCGCGGTCATCAAATTGTTGACAATAAAAATGCACACTTCATGACCTCGTCTAGAATTGAGTCATAGTCTAGAATTGAGTCATAGTCTAAATGATTGGATATTGGTGGGTCAAAATGCAAGCTGCCATGCGGTGCCCCTTCACAATACGACTGCAACCAGTGCATACAAATTGATTCTTCCTTCTTGGATATAGGCTCATCTAAACTCACTATGGCACATTAACAAGCCTTTTAGGTGATGGAGAGTGTCTGTCTCCAAGATCTGAAAGAGTAAATTATCCCTCAAACAAAAAGTCTTTTCTGGGGATGCCTTGTTGGTGCTTTACCGGTTGGCACTTTTCTAGCCAAAAGACTTATTGTTCCCACATTTTGTAGAAGATGTTCATATCCACGTGTAACAATCTGTCATCTTCTATGGTCTTGCCCCCCGTTCCCATGCACTTCTAGATAGATTGTCAAGACACCTTTGTGTGAGATTTGTGCACAAATTGTTTGGCTATTTGGCAACATTTCCCCCACTTTGACAGAATTTGATACTTTCATTGCATGGACTAGATTTTGGGCCATATGGTCCATTTATCATGCAAGAAATCAACTGATCTTTGCCACACTAGATATTCCCTATTTTGCTTTCTTCAAGAGATCCCTTCTTTTATCTCTTCACGATTATTTCGACCTTGGAGATCTTCCCTTGCACTAGATATAAGTGCTCTTTAATTGCTTTTGAACTTTAGCTATCTCATAGTTGGTTATCTAGGCTTTGTAACTTGCCTCATGTTTTCTGTATTCTGATTGTGTTGATTGTGGGTTCTCTCCTCCACTTGGAGGTTTCCCACTAGTAATATAACGTATTACCCCCAAAAAAAAAAAAAAAGTTTGTACTCTTGCCTTCTAGGAACTCTTTTTCGGGGGGGGGGGGGATGGGGGGGAAATGAGCTGCTAGTAACATTGATGATCTTTGGCTCATCAATAATTCTCATTTTGATTTACTAATGTACTGCTGCTCTTCAACGACTGCAAGGTCTTCAACTCAAAGTTACAATCAAGATCAACCACTCTTCCCTCCTCTCACGTGCTGTGCTTAAATAGCACCTATTAAACAAGTACCTCATCTACACATGAATGCTTTCAGCTCAACAAGCCACCATGGTAAGGTTCTATCCAACTGCTGTTGCGATAAATATGATGGAGAAACGCACGGGTATAAAAGCATGTATAGCTTTGTTTTTTAAGAAAAAAGTGAGAAACATGGATTTCTCTACTATTGCTGCAAACATCTTACTTTAGATTAGCATTACAACACTTTGGGGCTGATTATTAATATAAGCTTTACCCACAACAAGAATGAAAGATATACTTCCTGCTCGAGGATAGGACAATGCCAACAGCAGTTGAAAACTCCCCACAGCTTGGACAATTACTGAACACAACAGATACTGAGGTCCAAAAGAAAAAGCAATACCTGAGAAGCCAATCGGTGCTCACTATGCAGTTAACAGCCTATAGAACTGCATAGAGTTGGACGATTAAAAAAACAAAATATGTGCTTACACATCACATCTTGATACAAATAATATTTGCTAACATTCACCGTACATTCCACTTAGTTTTTTGTGATTATCTGTGAAACATGACATTGTCATGTTGCCAAAAGCAAATGTTCTGCATCAAAAAAATAACAGCAAGAACCAACCTATTTCTGTAATTGTAACTCGCTAAACAATGTAGTGTCACCATGCCCCTTGATGTCATGTAAATGCGGCTACTCATACAGCTTCATATCATAACTTCATTTTGCATGGCAACATTTGTACGATTTGAAACCCCTACTCTTGTCATCAGCACACAGGAGAAGGTACTTGTTCCATGAATTAAAGGCATATCAACCTTATTATTACATCCTGTCCATGCACCACTAGGCCAAGTAGTAAGTTTTTTTTTTTTTGCAGCCAGCACAAAATGAAGAACCTCAGTGAGCCGCTTTTTTGTCAACTGTGTAATCCATTTATTTCCCTGGGGGAAAATCAGTGTTACTTCTTCCTCCAAGTTTACTTCCAACACACACACAGTATGTGCAGCCCTTGAGTAGCATATTCACAGAGACGCATAAAAAAAATTTGACCCCACGCATGTACTTCAAGGTGCTGGACTTTATGAATCACCTTCATCATCCCCATATATGACCCTCATATAGCTTTCGATGATTGTTACAGAGAGTGAAGGTAAGCCAAGGTGACCATGAGGCATTGTATCAACCTTCACAAATGGCCAGCCAAGTGCTTGTGCAGCGTCACACTCATCTAGACCATCTCCAATTACACAAAACTTCACTCTTGGGTTGTCAAAACGCTGCCTTATCCATGTGAAGCATTGAAGCTTCCCAACCTCTGTGGAGCTGTACACTGCACCATCAACAGATCACATAACAGAGAAAAATTTGTGGTTTGTATTAAAGCAGATTGTGCCATCCATTAGCAGCCTACTAAGCTACTACAATCTAACTCCTCTAAACATAGATATTTTCTTCACACTGAAGCATGATTTCATAGGCAAGTGGTTGTAATTATACACTTGAATGCGTACAAGAAAATCAGAATGATTAGAGTGGCATTTACTGGTCTTGGCTGAACTGTGACCATTTACCCAAGAAAGAATCCCTCTGTTAGTAAAAAAGAAAACACAGCTGCTGAAAAGAAATTACAGCTCTCTAGGGAGGCCACACTGGGGCTGTAGTGCCAAACAATTTCACCCAGCACTAGAGTGCTCACCATCCTCTGTGAGAAAGAAAAAATAGAGCACTGTGAAGTGATAAATTTGTATTGAATGAAAATATGCACTATACTGTCAATACATCATGAAAGATGTTATGTACAATGATAGAAACCTAAAGGCTGGGTACCCCAATTGATGGAGAGGTTTGAGAACCAGTGAGAGAAGTGATTGGAAAGGACGGAGAGACAGGTGAAGGGCATCCAAGTCTGCTGCTTGGGCACGTAAAGAAATGAGCTCCCATCAGAGATCCCTTGGAGGACCTCAGGGGTTGCACCTTGCAGAGGGTGAGGGTGATTGGTTTTCACACACGAGTGACACATCGACCCTCCACCAGCCAAGGTGGCCAGAGAGGGACTATGGCGGGTATGGATGTGGGAGGGCGAGTCTCCAGTGGGACTTGGGAGAGTGGACATGGCAGGACCCAGAGGACAGAGAGGAGTCAACTGGTACCCCCTTCTCTGCTTACACTGCACGGCTGGGCCGCACGATCCAGATGTCGAAGGTGGAGGACACTCCAGCCGCAACAACACATTGGCAGTCCCAAGGCCTCCCACCGCATTTTCTCACAGATTTCTGAAAGCGGCTGTGTGACAGCTTTCGGCCGCGGAAGATCACTCTTTTCATGTGGCAGCTGGCACATAAGAGCTCAGCAGTTGGCACTTGGGGGCAGACCAGCATTATGTCAAGGTGTGGCCATCCCCAGGGGTCTCAACATCACTGTATTTGGAATTGCCCAAAGGCCCAACAAGTTTGGCAGAGGATCATACGCATTTTCACTATGGATCAAGCTCCCGCCCATATTGTTATGTGGAGCACTATTGCTTGGGCCACTGAGTCCGAGATCATCATGCCGTATGAGGAGAAAGGTGGGGGACTAGCCCTTCAGGTCTCTCACCTTCGTACTTCCACTATGCCAGTTTCAGCTCTGCCTACTGATTATTGGACCCCATGTTGTTGCCAGCAACGGAAGATTTGTAGTAGTATAGCCACGTGGCATATATGGAGAGCTCGATGTAACGAAGCCATTGAAGACACCCTCACCCCGCCAGCAGAGTCTATCCGGAGCATCTGGCTTGATATCGTTCATACCCTCCGTGGTCAGTGGGGGCAGCTTCAGGGCGGTTCAGACCACATGAGGAAGCGTCAGTAGGCCTTTCCACACAATCTCGCGGCTTGGTCCCTTTCTTACAGATAGTGCTGGCGAGCCCACTTGGCATTACAGACCACCTGTGTGGTTATTTTTCCCTCCCCCCACTGTATGAGATAGCCTTCTCCTCCTCGAGCGGCCAGCCAAGGAGAAGTGCATTCTCCCTTTTGTTCATCTTTACTGGTGTTTCTCCGTTGGGGAAGGGTTTGTACTTGGCCATTTTGGATGTTTTCTTGGTAACTAATAGGAGGATCTTTTTCGCAGAATCTTGCTGTTTCCGCCCTCTCTGTGTCACACCACCGTCTCAACCGCCTCCGCCCAAACAAGTGGGCCCCATGATAGGGTGCCGGGGGGGCTGAGCTGAGCCGCCACCTCAGCCGGATGGGGACTGGGCTGGCTGAGCTGCCCGCCTCCCAGGTGGCGCTAGCCTTAGCACACCCTTGCCAAGCCAAGCCCCATTTTCACCCCCCAGTGGCACATTTTCCGCCCACCATCCTCTTGCTCGCTTTTTCTTTCCACCGTGCACCCTTGACGTCATGCTCGCACCTCTCGCTTGCGCACCTGCACTGTTGCTGCCTTCCGTCACTTGCTCGCAGATCTCCCCTGCCCTTCTTCGTAGCCACGTATTGCCTGCTCATTCTCTTCACCATCAACCACCCTCCTGTTCCTGTTGCTGTTTGTTGCTTGCCATCTCCACCAACAGTCCTAAAAATTTGGGGCTTTTCTGATCTTTTCATTCTTGCATCAAAATTTAAGCCCGCACTACCCTACAAATTAGGAGTTTTGTAAAATTTCATCTTCTGAGCTCAAAATGAAGGGATCGGCATGTTCAATTTTTGGGGCTTTTCCAAAAATTTGCATCTTGTGGCAACATTGATGCTTCTTGCATCAATGGGAGTCATCCCCATGGGGTACGAGGCGACAGTACCGCCTTGTGGCACCCCAACAGCACCCGGCATCGACATGGCAGCACCATGCTTTGCCTTCCACTCCACTCGGCTTCTCCAGTGCAATGTTTGCCTCCCCCATGTACTCCATCGAATATCTACATGTTGACGCTCCAAGTGACGGTGTCGTGGAAGAAACGATGCAAGGACAACGCTTCTTCCATCACGGGGGGATTCTTCCCCAGTTCCGTATTTTAGCTGCTTCTCTTTCATTTTTGTCATGGGTTCTCTGCCCCTGGATGTCCCCCAAAACGAGATGTCATAATCTCTGTGTGTATTTTTCTGCCTTAATGATATCAAAAGGCTTCGTGTTTCCATTATCCTAGTTAGGAGCGAGGGGGGTGAATAAAGTGTTGCCCTTGCTACCTCGGTTGCATTATGTGATTGGAGGTCTATCATGAGACGGGAGGTGTGCATGATGAGTCCATTTTGACACAGCATGTGATGGGGTTAGAGTGTAGTATCTTTCTTTTGCGTTCGGGTCTCACCACCTTCACTCTAAAGGAGGGTTCGTTGGGGTTTCGGAGCTCATGTGTGTAGTCACGTATGTGTACCCACATGTGTTCGTATGTGTAATACCCCCAAAGGTTTAAATGTATGTGTGTAACATTATTCATGTATATGTGTGTGTGAACAAAAAAAAAAAAAAAAGAAGTGTGTGTGAACACCTGCCTAGGTGTGAGCACCCCTTATATCTGGATAAGATAAGTGTGCAATGTGTCCCGTGTTTATTTGTGAGTCAAAAGATAAGGTTGTAAACCTACAAAGAGGCATTATACTTGGTGATTATCAATTAATCAAATATTGTTCAATCGTGCAAATCCTCTCTCACTAAGAGCTTTTGTTTCTCTCTCTCTCTCTCTCTCTCTCTCTCTCTCTCTCTCTCCCCCCTTTGCATCCATGGACACCTTCAATCCCCCTTAGCCCTAGGCTCTGTACTGTGCTTCTCTGATCCTTCACTTGTTTTGTTGTGCCACTTGTGGTGTGGGGGAAAATGATGTGTGGACCTGGGTGAGCTCTGATTCTACTTCGTGAAGGCGTTGCTCAAGAGTGGAGACTTGAGCTTGGAGACCCCGAATCGTATCCTCGACCTGTTGAGTGCAATCCCTCTGGTGGTGGGTATCATGGGCTAGCTGGAAGTAGTAGTCTATAAGATAGGTGGAGTAAATGCGAAGATCAGTAGAGAGATTATCCAAACCTCGAACTATGCGGAGAGCTCAATGAGGATAAGGCAAGGACGCCCTCTCTGGAGGATCATGGAACTGCAAGTAAGGTACATCTCCCACAGAAATATCTCGAGCACTATAAGAAAAGGGAGAGTCGGGAAGCTCAATGTGCTCTATATTACCACCTCAATCAGCGCGGAAGGTGACCTCATGTGGTTAACCCAAAGCAGGTATGGGAAGAGAGGGATCCGCGAAAGTGATGGTCGAAGCAGCGGCAGGAAGTGTGGAGACCACCATAGTAGTAGGAGGGATAGTTGGGAGGGATCCGAATGACGACCAACTTCCCACATGTACTGGCAGGGAAGTGAGGTTACCATGGCCGGGGGGCGAGGTAGGAAAGGGGGCAAAACTTGTTGGTGAGGATAGGGATGAGGTGGGGAGGGTAGAGACCACTTGAAGCGAGGATGGTGATGCCGTGCCAACAGAGACCCTTGGGGTGGAGTAGAATGGAAGGGGGGCGGAGGGGCTAACTGAGGGGTTGACCAAGGGGGTGCCAAGGGTGGCAAAAGGGGTGGTGCGGTCGATGGCGGTGGGACAAGGCTGGGGAGTCCTGTTGCATCTGAGGTCTTATGAGGGACACCAGGGGAGAAGAATGGTGAAGTTGGCGGGGTGGCAACGTGGAGGGAAGTGTAGTGGGGGTCTGTTGCAAGAGGTAGGTGAGGAAGCGTTTTTTTTTTTTGGGAGAGTTAAGTAGAGGCGCTAGAAGGGTACACCTTAATCTTGGAGTCATTACCAAGGAAAGGAGTGGCTGTCCAACGTGCGGAGTTGCACAACACTTTGAGGAAGGATCCGGTGGACCAGAAATGATTTTTCTCAAGCTGGAATGAGCTTCTTTGCCCGTTTCAGATAGCAAGCTTGGTACACCAAGACCAACTGACCCTCCTAAAACTGGGGCTTCCGGGATGGCGATCACACCACACCTTCCGTCTGTTTTGTTCAACCTCCACAACCTAGGTGGCCAATGCCTGGGTTTCATCTAAAATAGTCAGCCGGAGCGCAGTGGCATGGTGTGAAACATCATCATGGTGGCCGCATCCTATCTAATGCGAACCATTGTTAAATTCGAAGGGCAAGAATACTTCTAGGCCGTGAACCAATTGAAATGGGATGTGCCTTGTTGTGGCTTTGAAGGCGGTGCAGTAAGCCCACAATGTGCCTAGGAGTGCCTCGGACCAGTGACGTGGGTATTACACATCTTTCGAAGTAAGTGGCAAAGCACTTTGTTGGTGCTTTTGGCCTGTCCATTTGCCCGAGAGTAATAGGCACATGACTTCTGGTGGAAGATCTTGTATAAGCGGAGTAAGGTGGCGATGCCTTCGTTGACGAAGTGGGAGCCCCTATCTGTCTCATAGGTAATTTCCAAGGAGCAGCCAAAGCGAACGAAGATGTGCTCATATAAGAACTAGGCCGCCGTGTTGGCCATGCAATCCTTGGTGGCTTGAGCTTCAGCCCACTGGGTAGCGTAATCAGTGGCAACCATGATGTACCTATGCTGACTGGAGTGGGCCACAGGATCTAAGGGCCCAAGAAATCAATGCTCTAATGCTCAAAGGGTGATTGTGCTAGGGAGATCTGGAGAGGCCGATTGGACTGACAAGTGGGTTTGGGCCCACATCGTTGGTATGTGTCACAAGACTTGGTGAACACATATTTGAACATGGTTGGCCTTCCACATATTTCTAGACGATGGCCAGGCCTTCCTACTCTGTGGTGTTGTAGTTTTGTTCAGCTGGAGTGAGAAGGCGACTGGCGTAGTAGATGGGCATGTCCAATTTGTACTCCCGACTCGATTGATTGAGGACCACGCCAACAGCGGAGAGACTTGCATCTGTGTGGAACATGGAAGATGATCGTCGAGTTTGGTGGTTCTATGAGGCACTTTGAAGGTAGGTGAAGGCGGTAGACGCCAGGTTAGACCACTGGAAGAGGGTGAATGGTTTGACTAGGCGGGTTAGGGGAAGGGCTACATCAACATACGTATCTATAAAGCGGCGATGATAGCTGGGTGCCCGACAAAGATTCAAGTTCTTTTGGGAGTGACGGGGGAAGGCAATCTAAGGATGGTGACAATCTTATCGAGGTCGGGTGCCAAGCCTTCAGAAGAGATGATGTGACCTAGGAGTGTGCCTTGGACCACCAAGAAATGACACTAAGAGATTAAGACGTAACCAGGAAGAGCGACACTTGGCGAAAACTAAAGCTAACTAGGTGAGGCGTTTCAAGAAGGCTTCTACGCAGGAGATGAGTTGAGTGATTGCGAAGTTAGAAAATGTGGTGATCCTCGGGCTGAGACGGAGGTAGCTTCTTGGGCAATCGGCATTTAACAAGTGTCCATGCTCATCCAAATTGCATTGTCTATTTGCCGCCAAATCCTCCAAGTCGTCTGGTTGAATAGATCAGACATATACCATACAAGTATGACCACCCTTGTGCACCACCCATTTCATTTAAAGGGCATCTGCTTAATCAAGGCAAGGTGTTGAGAATTATGATCAGGCCTTTGTGTGCTTGAACCTTAGTGTCAAGCCTCTATGCAAGGAACTCTAGCTCTCTGAATCTAGCCTCATGCAAAAAACGTGAAAGAGAAGAAGATAGCTACACAAAACCTAGCTTGGCATACCATGTTTAACCACCCAACCATTATATATACCAGTGACCCCAGGTGTCCAGTGTGTACCTTACCCGTTCACACTTATTATTATAAGAGATGATGTGCAATAGTATGCCGCCATTGGTTTTTCCACACAACGCCCGCATGTCCTACGCATTACTAGCATGTAAATCCCGCGTATCGGTGTGTACGTGTCCCATGTGTTGCCACGTGTAAGGGTCGTAACATTCTTTCCTCCTTTTAGGAATCATCGTCCTCGATGAGACAAACTGAGGATAACGCTTACTAAACTGAAACTCCGTTTTTCAAGTTGCATCTATCAAGGGATATCCTTTCTATTTTACAAGGAATCCCCGAAGAAGACGATTTCGCAATCGTCTTTCTCTTCGTTTCCAAGATCTGTTCTGGTCCATGATCCTCTTGATCAGGTTCCTACAAAGCAATCATACCATCAACTAAATTATCACCATCGTGAAGATAACACTTCAATCAACTCACATGAAATATTGGGTGGACATGATAGTCTTGTGGTAAGTCTATCTTATAAGCCATATCTCCAACTTGTTTCAAAATCATCCATGGCCCACAATATCTAGGCGACAACTTAGTAGATTTACCCGCACAAAGCGTCTCAGTCCTCCAAGGAACAAGTAGAACACTTTCTCTCCCTGTTTAAAAAACAAGCTATCCACTTGGGATTACCATACTCAACCGCTCAATCCATATCCCGACAAATATAATCTTGAGCTCTACCTAAATTTAATTGCATCTGAGACAAAAATTCAGCTGCACTTGGTGTCTTTCGAGGTAATCAAATTGTACCTGGCATCAATGGATTATACCCATAATTCAATTCAAATGGAGAAAATTTGTACAGAAAATCTTGCGCGAATTATAAGTCTAAAAAAGGTAAATACTTTTCCCAATCGCTCTTTCATTCTCCGATATAAGCTCTAAGCATATCCTCCAAGACTTGGTTGACTCTCACGGTCTGACCATTAGTCTGTGGATGATCACCGCTACTCATGCGGAGTTGCGTGCCAAGTTTACTAAAAACATGCTGCCGAAAATTACCTGTAAACCGCAGATCTCTATCCGACACAATGGATTCACACAAGCCATGTAGTCTAAACACGTTGGTAATAAATAATTCTGCACTTGCGGAGCTTCAACTTTGTTTGTAGTAGGAAAAAAATGTGCCATCTTAGATAATCTATCCACAATTACAAAGATAGCATTATAACCCATAATGAAATCCATGGAAATACTTTGCCATTTCCTCTCTGGAATAGGCAATGGATAAAACAATCCCGACGACTTCACATGCTCGAATTTAGTAACCTGACACTACAAACAATGTGCCACAAAATGATTAATATGTTTCTTTTAACTGTGGCCACCAGTAGAAAGTTTAACGAGCTCAACTTTTTGCTTAATTCCCGAGTGTCCAACACATAGACTATCATGACATTCTCGTGTCACCAATATCCTCAAATTATCTGAGTCTGGAACACATATCTTACCGTTCCTCTTGAGAATTCCATTCTCAATGGTAAACCTACGTTTACCAGACAATAAATCACATGGGACTGATTCCTCATCTACTTGCGATTGAACATACGGATCCATCTTTTGAGCTTCACATATTCTATGAATGATCTCATTCTCAACTATACTGAAACTCATCTGATACATTATGTGAGACAATGCATCAGCAACAACATTCTCTTTTCCTTGTCAATATAAGATTTCCATGTGAAACTCTTGTATCAATTCGGCCCATCTTGCTTGATGGCTTCTTAAGTCCAGCTAGTTACAAAAATACTTCAGTGTATCATGATCCGTGTATACCTTAAACTCATCTCCATATAAGTAATGCCTCCACACCTTGAGTGTATGCATAACTGCATATAATTCAAGCTCCTATGTGGGCCACTTGTGTTGCGAACTACTACGTTTCTTACTTTCAAAAGCCACTGGTCGGCCTTCTTGGCTCAACACAACTCCTATGGCAATGCTACTAGCATCTGTCTCAACGACAAAAGGTAATGACAGATCCACGATCTTCAACACAGGTGGAGTTGCAACCGCCTGCTTTAATTTATCAAAACTTCGCTGTTGAATGTCGGTCCAAATATAAACAACGATAACCTGCAGCAAGTCGGTCAATGGCGCTGCTATTTCACAACAGAAGATAATATACTTTCTATAAGAACCACATAGTCCTAAGAAAGATATGAGCGTAGTTCTCTTCTCTGGAATAAGCCAAGCCAAGATTACTGCTACTTTCTTTGGATCCATCTTTAAGCCTAGCGCCGATATAATATGTCCCAAATATTCAACTTTCTCTTGACATAGGAAAGTCTTTTGTTTATTGGCATATAATACATTTTCCCCGAGCACGCCAACTACAGTAAACAAGTGTGGTTTGTGCTCCAGTAAAGATTTACTATAAACCAAAATATCATCAATAAAATCCATCACAAATTTATCCATGAATGGCCTAAAGACATCATTCATTAACATCATAAATGTGGCTGGTGTATTAGTAAGCCCAAATGGCAAAGTAGGATTGAATGTTGAGACCAAGGCCTACAACCTGTTGGTTCCAAACCTCTATTCCTTTGCCATCTGCTAGCTCAACTGTGTACTCATATGGTGATGGTTGAGTCTTCAACTTCTTGACAAGTTGAGAACTAACCACATTATGAGTCCATATCGAACAGTACTTTCACTGGTTTCCCTTAAATCGAACTATTAATGATAATAAGTTTTGTAACCAAAAACTGGTAAGAGTCTATGAAGATAAGACTGTATTTGTAGCCGTGGGTACCCGTTTCTCAATTGACACTGAGAGTATCCTGGTAGAACGCTAGGGTGTTTGCTTTGGAGTATCATCCAATAAATCTTCCTCTAGATCATCCCCGTGATCTAAATCTATAGGCCCAGTGGTCATATTTGCAATTATGTGTTGCTTCTTTAATGGACAATCACACCTTTGATGCTTGCTCATACAAGCATAGCATAATCCTTCACTCTTTGCTTTCTCAAATTGTTCTGGGATGAGAGAAGATTTGCGGTCATTCTTCATTGACACCCTTCTCTTAACTCCTGCAAGAGTGTTTGTAGAGAAATGTAGACTAGACATAGACATAGATACCTTTCTCTTTTGCCTACTAGTGTACCTCGAAGCTTCATAAGTAGGTCACATAAAATGAGACTTGGAAACTTGACCCACTGCCTAATTTTGACCCTTTCGACCATCTTCATAAACTAAAGCCATTTCTACAGCTTTGGATAGAGTTTGACACTTCTCACAGTGCACTAATGGTCGAAGTTTATCATTTAACCCCAAGGCGAATTTATGAACCTGTAAGAAATCTCGTAAAATTTGCGGAATTTTCATAAGCACGTTCCGATACTTGTCAGCATACTCCTGAACTGTAAGATTCTTTTGAGAGAGAAAAAACCAAGTATCAAGGGCTCTACTCTCCTCATCTGGTGGCACAAAATTCTGAATAAGATATTATTAGATTCCTCCCAAGTATTCGGGATTGCCTGGTCCTTTTGAATTTTCCTCCACCAATGATGAGCCACATCCTATAAATTATATGCAACATGTTGGATTCTAATGTGCTCATCTATGATATCACATAAAGAAGAACATTGTTCCCACTTAGAAAGCCACTGATCTACTGCATCAGCCGTGAGAGAAGGTAAAGTGCCAGTGTACTTTGGTGGTTTCAAATCCTTTAATGCAAGTTTTAGTTTTAATCCCTTTTCTAGTGTACCCTCATGACTACCCAAGTGATGGGTATTCGAAGTCGGTTGAGGTCCTGTAGGTATTAACATAGTGTGGATATCATTCATAAACGAGTTCATTTGCTCCCGCAAATCATGCATTTGGCGAAAAGGAACAGACTCCGATGATTGTGGGGCAAAGTGATCAGATTCCATTTTTAACCAATAATCTGCAAGAAGCACCAAACGACGGAAAATAAAAAGAGAAGGGATAAGTGAGCACCCTTGTCATGTCGAAGCCAATGTAGGTTGAAGCCGTGTAGAGCTATAGCTTCGTGGATCGTACCACGTGACACAATCAATGGACCACCGGAAGGAGCCTAGATTCACCCGTGCATGAAGCTCCTCTTAGAACCTTGGAATAGAGAAACCTTAGGGATTGAATTTTTAATAAGGTTTTTTTTTTTTGTAAAGAAAACGTGGCCCTTTTTCTGTTGACAATGGACGGCCAGCCGACGGTGATGGCATGTGTGCGCAGCAGGGTCGAGAGAGGAGTGGCCACCAGGCTGTGTAAGAAGCATAAGCACAACACCCTGGTGCTTGTGGCTTAGCCACCACTTGCAAGCGACAGCTGGTAGCAACAACGTCAACAACAGCAGCAGGGCAGCAGCAATGGTAGCGGACGGTAGCGACGATGGAAAAACGACGAACAACGGACGAACTGCAGCGATGAGCATGTCTCCACGCCCTTGCAAGCTTAATTGTGCAGCAAAGCTTTCCCCATAGACAAGAACAAATCACAAAGCTCTAATACCAAATGTCAAGCCTCCATGCAAGGGGCTCTAGCTCTCTAGAACTAGCCTCATGCAAAAAACACGAGAGAGAAGAAGAAGAACTCAAAAATAACTAAACAAAACCTAGCTTGGCATACCATGTTTAACCACCAAACCATTATATATACCAGTGACCCCGGGCATCCAGTGTGTACCTTACCGGCCACACACCATACTCATGTGCACCTTGTGTCCCCGTTGGTACCTCCTTGCTACACATCACTGGATCTTGGCCGACAACCGTCACCCACGAACATTACCCGTTCACACTTATTATTATAAGCGATGATGTGCAATAATATGCCGCCATTGGTTTTCCCACGCAATGCCCGCGTGTTCGACACATTACTAGCATGTAAATCCTGCATATTAGTGTGTACGCATCCCATGTGTTGCCACGTGTAAGTCCCACCTATTGCCACATGTAAGGTTCGCAACACTTAGTGACATCTTCTGTAATAGCATCTCTATGAGACATTAAGGACTCCCAAATCACCTCTAAGGAACGGCCAAAAGTATCCTAGAAAGTCAACCTGTACTCCCACATGATCATACAACCATGGGTGGCCTAGATTAATATCCACCTAATCCAAAGGTGCCACCTTGAACGTCCAACGTCCAGAAAACTCCCCAAAAGCCAAGGGCTACAGCAGGTGGACATGTGTCTCAGGTTCAAGTATGCACGAGGCAGCGCATGGCACTGAACGGGCAGTAGGATGGGTGTTTGGGCAGCACAAGTGGGTGGCAACAGCCTCGAGGGCATACACTCCTGAACTCGAAGTGCCGAAGCATCCCCGTCTGCACACCTGCCCCCCCACCCCCCCGCCATCACTCTTCTCCCCTCTTCCCCATCCTCCACCCTGCCTCCGCCTCCCTCCTCCTGAGTGCGCCTGCCCACCACATCGCCTTCACCAGCCTTCCCCTCCTGCGTGCTTCCCCCCGCCTTTCACCCTTCCACCCTTCTGCCCACCTCTTGTGAGCGGGGTCTGCCCATCTTCCTCCCATGCGCCCTCGCCCCCACCATCTCCTTCACTTCCCTCCTGCTGCCCTTCCGCCCTTCCTCTCCACCCTCTCCCAGCTTCTTCATTGCCTCCTTCATTCGCACGCCCCTTGCGCAGCCTGCCTGGCAACATACCCCCCCCCCCCCCCCCCCCCCCCCCCCGGGCGCTCCATGAAATATCCTAAACATTATCATGTAATAAGGATTGGAAAAGTGTACATGTTGTCTCTGAGGTATTCTTGACCTTATTTGAGGTGGCTTACAGATTGCGTCCTTCCGGATGGGATATGCCTGCATCCTATCTTTCATGTCAATAGACTGAAAAAGGTATGAATGCAAGAGATAGCTTGGTGTCTGACCAAAAGCTCACGAGACTTGAGGATCTATTTGTTTATGTTTTCCATGAGCCGGTTGCAGTTGTTGACCGTGGGGAACGCAAACCCTGAGAAACAGGTCAGCTTTAAGTGGTTGATTAAATGGAGGGATTGTGCAGATCAAGACAATACTTGAGGTAATGTTGCTTCACTTCGTTGCCAATATCCACATTTGGTCTCCCAATCTTCTCTCTCTCGTTAGGAGGAGAAGAATGTTGTCCTGTGTCCGGACATAACATGACTAGCATGCGGCCAGACAATTTACTCAGTGTGAACTCGATTATGGGCTATGTAGTTGGGTTGTGCTTCAATATTATGTGAGTTCCCTTGTGGGACTCTGACATTGGGAGAGGGGCCTCCCAAGGACCCAGCTACAAATAAGCCCACTCGTTAGTCATACTAAAGACAGTCGTGAGGACTAGGGTGTGTGTGGTATGGGACACGCATTCCTTGAGGGTGCGAGACTAGACTGGGGTTGCATTGGTCTCTAGCTCAGGGGTGGCTCACCCGTTATATTTGGTTTGGAGCCTTTGCTTCGGTGGCAAGTGAGAGCCAAGCCCACCTGTGTCTTCATTTTTGTAATTGTTGTTTATGTTTAGATGACCACGGATGGAAGATGCTTGGATGCACTTCAAAGATATGTGTAAGTGTGTATGGATCTTGGACAAACACACACACATAAGTGGACTTCTTGCTTGGGGTGTTTCACAGGAGTTATACTCGACCCCCATGTGGTGTTATGGCATTGGTTTTGTGATATTTTCAATGGTGCTTAATTGTGTGTTTTATTAAGTTGGTAGTTGATTGCTACAAGATCCATGCCCTGTGTCACAAGCAGGCAGAGGGAGAAAAGAAAACGAGGTAGAGACAAACAAAGAGAGTTCAGGCAGAGAAGAAAAAGCCGGGGAGCAATGTGCAGGTGGCAGAAGAACTTAACACAGGCATAAAGGTGTCCCAGGGAACTTGAGGGAAAAGGATTATAATTTATTACACCCCCTGACCTCTTCTTCTTCTTTCCTTAACACTATCTTCTTCCCCTTCCAGGACTGTTTTGTACCTTTTTTTCTGCTAAAACAGTTTTCGAGTCTCATCCTAATTTTGGGAGGACTATTGCCAGGGACATGTTTGCCAAAATGTGAAAGTTTTATTGATTGACATATGAAAACTAATATGCTTGTTAGATGAAGTGACACACTCCTAGTTAAAAAGGAAAAATTCACTGCAAACATGTCTTGGAATTCTGATCACGAAAATGACTCAGTTTAGAGCAGCAGCAAGTAACATTATCTTCTATAAATATTAATGAACAACTTGCCATTCTCATGAGAAATGAACTTGTCTAATTTGAATAGTAAGATTTTGATCAGGCTTGGAACTAAGCTCCCTGATGTCACCAGGACATTCACCGACCCTGTCGAACTAAAGGCAGTAGTCCCAGTTCCAGTGATTTCCGTTGTATTGCTTTCCAGTGCTTCTAGACAGCACTGCAAAATAGTCCTTCCTGAATGTCAAAAAACAAAGCCACTGGTCAAACCGATTATGCCAACAACTGCCAGGTCATCATATAAGCACTACTGTTGACTATGTATAAATGAAGCATTGGGAAGAATCCCATTATTTTGAATGGCCAAATTCATGGACTGTTTGATATGCTCAAAACAATGTTGATTGACATAACTTGGTTTCAACTAATAGTCCCTCTTTTAAATCAATGACATTCCCATTTTTGGGAACTAACGGAAGCACCAACCACACCAACTACCCATTCCTCTCTACACTGCAATCATAAGAATCGTATCACAGAGTGACGAATAAATACCACAAATTTCAGGAATTTGAAGGTTTCCATTTTATCTCCAAGCATCCTGCCCAATGCTTGAAAGGCTCTCCCTCAAAACTGCTTGAAGAGGCTCATGCGCTCAAAATGCCTCTTTGAATAACCAGGTCAAGTGTTTGCAAGATAGAGTTTCAGTCTCATTTTTAATTGTAATATTGTGCATAAGACAGCCCATATTTTGAACTGTCACATGAGGTTATAATCTCAATTTCCCTCAAACATATATCTTGTTTGTTGATTGTACTACATACTACAATCTCCATATAGAATGGCAATGCACCAGTCTTGCCATGAGCATATACGCAAAGGCAGAGTCCCTTTCTTTTAAAACCTAGCAATATCACCTCAATATCTTTCAAGATCTGTCTCTACCAGAATTGCTTCTTGTGTCGCAAAGCAAGCAAACTTGTACTCTGCCTTGGCAGAAGAAAGTGCAACCTTCCCCATGGATCCAATAAAAAACATGATATAACTACAACACAACTTGAACCTCAATCACCTGCCCAATTTGAGTACACAAAGTTTTACAACCTTACAAGATGAAGCCTATACTACAGGTCCACGGGGGAAAGGAGGGGGGGGGTGGCTTTTGGTCGGTGCAACTCCTAAGGAATCACTTATAACACGTGTATGCAAAGGGTGATATAAATAAAATAGGTAAAACTTGTGTGCCTTTGTAATTGAATACCACGATCTCATGTAAGTTTACAAAAATTATAACGGATTCTTAGCACCCCCTAGTGTAAGAAAATACAATAAAGACTTGTTTAAAACAATATCCAACTGACGCACACATAGATTGACCTTATTAAACAGCCCTCTCCAGCACATGCAGGACCTATGATACACTGTTTTCAGTGACTCCCTTGCACATTTGCACGAGCAAAAGAATTCAGATTTCTTCCAGATAAAATAAAGGGCTATGCAATTTACTAACTCACACTTGAATCAGCAAATGAAATTTTCCTGCAGCTTGCAACCAAGACAATACATTACATTGAAGCTTCAATATACACTAGGAAACAACATGCCTCAACTTGTACAAAAATGGGAATGTGAAACGTGTGTGCCCAAGCTTGAAAAAAATGAAGGAATGGATTCCCTACGACATCAAAATCAACATTTTAGAAGAATCTCATACTTGATCTCTAACAGTGACTGACACAAGTTTTTTTCACACCATTTACTGAGGAAGTTAGGCATCTTATCATGCTCATCTTATCATGCTCAATCTTATGGAGAAAGATTAGAGCTGAGGAAGATGGTGAATTCCCACTAGATGGTATACGAAGGCCTTTTCCACACTACCAAAAATGCATGGCTAGATATTGAAGGTTAACAAGAAAAAGACCACTTGTCCAAGTGCTCAAAGAATTGTAATGTATCACATATTCCCATTAAAGAGACCATAAGCAGGTCTCAATAATACCCCACCTCAGTCAATAATAGCCATCCATAGAGGCTTAATACAGATGATTCATTGAGAAAAGTTTGTATGTTAGCTTCAGATGTGAGTGCACCAAAGAAGTAAATGGACTACCGACCTAAAAATAAGAAGAGACAACAAAGTTCTCTCGAGGGCACACCCAACAACATACCCTACATGCTGCATGTAACTTTTAGTACATGTGCAATTTGGAGCATAAAGATATGGATCAAATAAAGCCCTAGTTGACAAGTTGAAAAACTTAAGTCATGCATTGTTGATAACTCGTCCCCTAAACCATGCAAAACCTTTGATTAACTATGTTAAAACAATTCTTGCATCACAAGGTTCAGCGGGATGATATAAGGATAATGAATCCTAGGAGTGTAAAGATCCAAAAATAATGAGGTTAGCACTGCACCTGCTGTGAGCCATCCATCAGTGTACAAATCTGTCATTTCATAAAGCTCCTGCCACTCGTGTAACTGCTCCTCATTAAGCAGGGTTTCTAGACCCTGGAAAACAATACATCATAAATCAGGCCGTTAGGTTTAAAAGATAGCCGAAAAAAAATGAGAAATTAAAGTAGATATTCACAAGGCTCCTGCTCCAGTCAGAAAACATAGATTCGGTGACGGAGAGAGTGGGCCAACGCTTGAATGCTGAAGCTCCCCCTGTACACGTGACTGCACCAGCCCTCCTTCGCCATCGCTTCTGCACGCTTCCCCCGCCCCCTCTTCCTGTGTGCAGCGCCCCCTCCTTTGCCGTCTCTTACCTGCTGCCTCCCGCTGCCCTCCGCTCCCGCCTGAGCCCTCCCCCTCTACCTTCTTCCTTCACGCCGCCCTGCCCCTCCGCCTGTGCTCTCCCCTCCGCCTTCTTCCTTCATGCCACCCTGCCCTCCGCCTGTGCTCTCCCCCTTCGCCTTCTTCCTTCACGCCGCCCTGCCCTCTGCCTGAGCTTTCCCCCTCCGCCCTCTGCCTTTGCACCGCCCTGCTTCCTTGCCTTCCCCAGCGCCTCCTCCTCCTCTATTTCATGCGCTCCCCAGCTCCCTTTCCCCCTTTGCATTCAGCGCCTCTGCCTCTCCAGCCTGTCACTCCCCCCTTCCGTTCCCCCCCCCCCCCCTCCTTCATCGTCTCAGCCTCTCCAGCCTGTTGCTCCCCCCTTCCGTCTACCCCCCCCCCCTATCCTCTTCATCGTCTCCCTGGACAGGTGCTTTCAGCTTTCGGGCAGTTTCTATGTTAGGCAAATTTCGGCAACTTCTGGTCTTCGAACCTCCAGGTGGACTCCATGGCAGCAGCCGCTCCGTTATCCCCGACCAAGGCCGCCGTCCCTTGCCTTTCTTTCTCAGAAGCAGACCTCCAGCTCCACGCTTCAAAAGCCGCATCTCTGGAGGCCTCCACCTTGGTCTACAAGATTGTGGGTAGCTGCCCGACACGTGGACAGCTCAGGGATCTGCTACAGGCAAGCCTTCTCGATGAGCCTAGAACAATCATTGATATCCATCCCTTGGACTAGGTTGAGTTTGAGCAGCCCCCCGACAGTGATACCCCGCCTATTCATATATGTTCGGTTTTACATCACTCCAGGCCCTCCACCCTAGAGAGTGGCATGATGATTTTCTCTTTCCCTTTGAGTGCAGCACCCGGGACGGATTGGAGCATGGAGTCGGTATCTACCACTATTCATGAGCTCTCACACCATTTGCATGATCTCTGTATCATCGATGTGCTCACTCACTTCTGGCCACAAAGATCTGAAAGGGGAGATGGTGTCCTCCAACCTGGAAGTGCTCCTTTTTGTGTTTCTTCATGTTTCAGTGGCAATACTCCTTCCTCCCTCCTATAGATACCTGTGCTGTGACAGATGGACTATGCATATTCCAGGGCTCAAAACAGAGTGGCTCCAGGATTCGTACCCATCTGGCGCGGCTTCACCTCAGGACAAACAATGACTACTCTCCGTCCAAACCCACGCCCAAGATGAGGGCAGTTTCGGCAGTTCCGCTTCCCATAGATCTTAGTTATGTAGATTGTCTCATGGAACATTCAGTGTTTGCGAGGACCCCAGTGCTTTCACAGGCATGGGGTCCTTAGAGAGGAGCTTCACACAGTGGTAGTCGATGGGCCCATCGACATTCTCCTCCTCTAGGAGTATCATCTTTCAGAGGGGCTTACCCACCGTTGCGGGAAGATCCTACAGGGCAGGAGTCACACCTTCTGGTCCCATGCTTTTGGCCCCTCCGGGACACAAGGTGGAGTACGCATTTCCGTCGGCAACACGAGCAGCTATTACTTGTGGTTGACTCAGGCACCATTGTCACTGGGAGAGCTCAGTGGGTGACCATCAGGATTGGAGAGGATAGAGTGGGCTTTCTAAACATATATGCACCGAATGCCGCAGCAGGCAGAGCCACTTTCTAGAGTACGATTCCACAATCCCTCCCACCTTCTGGTCCCATGCTTTTTGTCCCCTCTTGGACACAGGGTGGAGTATGCATTTCCGTCAGCAACACGAGTAGCTATTACCTGTAGTGGTCGACTCAGACACCATTGTCACTGGGAGAGCTCAGTGGGTGACCATCAGGATTGGAGAGGATAGAGTGGGCTTTCTAAACATATATGCGCCGAATGCCACAACAAGCAAAGCCACTTTCTGGAGTACGATTCCACAATCCCTCCCACATGCGGATTTCTAGTGTATGGGTGGGGATTTCAACATGTTAGAGTCGACAAAGGATAGACTCTCAGAGGTGGCATGGCTACAATTTCTGGCACAGTGTAGTCGTCTTGGAGGAGTTGATTTTGGCTTTGAGGGGACAAGATCCTTGGCATTTACCAGAGTTTGAACCACAACCCCGGGAGTCTGTGCTTCTCGATATCCGATAGGAGTACACGCCCTAACCTGTCAGATTAGACCGGTTCTATGTAGATGAGTGGGCTTGTGGATGCGGTGGCATGATTGGGATATTCTAGCAGGCACTACTTTCTCCGATCATGCACCTTATTATATCCCTGGAGGACCCCTGGAGGCAAAACATTTGAGCACCTAGATCCCCAACAGGCTCATTAAGGACTCCAAGATATGCAGCAGGATAGAGGAGATTTGGTAGGGATTGGATTTTCACTCAGGATCAACTGCAAGCACCTTGGATGCAAGCCTTGGAGAGATTAAAAGTTTATCATAGGAGGCAGCATAGAGCAGATTGGCTGGCTTCTGAGAGCAAGTGAGGAGCCTCCGTCGGAGCTGGCCTCCTTGCAATAGCTCCAACAGATTTCACCACATAGCCCGTGGATTGAGGCCCAGTTGACTGCTACCCGTACCAGAGCTTTAGTTCCATCAAGGATGTAAGATCCCTCCTACCCTCTTATAGAGTTTATGTGCAATAAATTCCAACTAGTAATTTTTGAGGAGAGAGAAAGTAATAAAAGTACTCACTCTTTTTTTTTTTAGCACCAGGAACCCTACAAATAAAAAGAAAAAGGCTCGGGAAATTTTGAGGCATATTTTGTTGGAACACTAAGAAATTTTAGCTTCACCCTAATAATTTTAGTACACATGTATAAGCATTGCACTGTGCAGATAGTTACCATTGGGTCGTGCGCACACTCCGAGTCCCCCCCCCTCCCGTTCACTGGCGTCGCCTGCGCCTTCCGCCCAGCCCGTTGTGCGCCCCCCCCCCCCCCCCCCCCCCCCCCCCCCCGGTCGTAGCTCTTCCACCCCCCCCCCCTTCGTAGTGCTGCTGCTGCCTCCCCTCAGCTCGCCCCCGCCCCCCAAGGCAGGGTAAAAATTTTATTTGGCAAGCTTCGGTTTATTCTAGTCTTCACCCTCAGGCAGGGTAAAAATTAACACCGCACAGGACACCATAAACAAGAAGAGAAGAGCATGGGCATGACAGTACAAAATCACAAAGGCGGAGGCCGGATCCAACTCTGAGCTTCGAGGAATCTACTGTGGCCGCTTGTTGGCGCAGAGCCTCTCCGTTCAGTGATACCCTCTTTGCAGACTACAAAGCGTCTTGCGCTTTCCTGTTCCAAGGTCAAGTTGGGGCTCTATTATATTACTTAATTACCTTCTTTCTTCCACACACATGTACATCTTCCTTATGTACACAATACACAGAATTACAGAATCAGAATCACAGGTGCATAGGCTTCCTTTCGTTTGTTTCCTTGAATCCTCACTAGATCTTATAGAGAAAACCTACAAAAATGGGGTTTTCCGGCCTGCATGCGTGCCTACAAAAATTGGGTTGCACTCCAAAAATTGGGGTTTCCCGGCCTGCATGCATGCCTACGAATCTCTCCTTTCTTCCCCTTCACTCAAACCTATCTTGCTGCAAAACTACCATGGGTGGAAATGGAGAAGTTCCACCCCTCCGCCTTTGTTTGAATCTGTCTATCTGCAGACCCTCGGTTCTGAGCGCATCACGGTTTTCCTAAACAAGTCTGAGGAGCCACTCTTGTTAGCGCTGTAGATTGTTTGTGTTGCGTGAGTAGGAGTAAGCAAGTGCTTGTAACCACGAAGAGGTTATCTACTTTTGAAGATTACAAAGCTTGATTTACTAGTCGTGAAAGCCCAATGTGGTTTGCTATTGTGTGAAACTACAATGGATGTTGACTTAGGCCTGACGTGATTATGCAAAGATTAACAACGTGATGATACAAAGTGTGATTATGACATGATTATGTAGTGATCCACCATAGTAACAAAAAACATGATTCTCACTTTCGAAAACTCGAAACCTCTAAACTTCGAAACGGTTTTTAAAAACCTCGAAACCTCTCCAGTGCAGCAATTTCGCCCAAATTTTAGTTCCCCCCCGCAAACCCCCCCCCCTCCCAGCGATTTTTCTAGGATTTTTTTGTTTTTGTTTTTCTTCCATACTCCTCATCACCTTCCTTCCCTCGTCTTCTCTTGCCTCCCTCCTTCCCTTTTCCACCTTCTGCTACTTCTTTCACCTCTACTCCTCCTTCCTTCATTCTCTTCTTCTTCCTTTCTCTTCTTCTCTCCTCTTCTTGTCCCTTGCTCTTCTTCTCTTTTGCTCTTCTTCTCCTCCCTTCTTTCCCCTTTTTCTTCATACACCATCCTTCAATGTCTTAAAATCTTTCCCAATTTCTTCCTTCTCTTCTTCAATTTCTGAAGCGTCCTTGATTGTACCACTTGTGACATCTAATTAAGCAAAATTGCCATAATGCCTCACCAAAATAAGGATGGTTCCCCGAGATGTGTGAGAAGACACCATTTTTTCATCATTACACTATGTTTTTAGATGGCTACTATAAGTTCTTTAAGTATTTATGCTTTATGAAATTATTGATTTTTCGAAACCTCACGGTTTCTTAGCCGAGGGAGAAAACCTTTCGAAACAAAACCTGAAAAACCTCGAAATGAAAAAAACCTCGAAACATTTCTTGTGACTATGGATCCACCAACGTGATTATGCAAGCATAGTTAGCATAGTTGAAGCATGATTTTGAAGCCGAGATTTGCTATCAAGCCAGACGTAGGGTTTGAACTTTGCAGCTAAGGATGCAGGGAAACACAACATGTGTAGGTTTCATGGCCTATCTGCAAGGGCTTGAGGTGCATTGATCTGCGTGCGAGACTTGATTAATCACGAACCCAAGTGGCTTTTTTGGATCCAATTCCAAAGATTTAGGTTGAGGTAAGTTTGACTATAGGGTAGCAGGGCTGTAGTCACAATAGAGGATGTGCGCAGCCAAAAACCAGGGTTGGTGTTGCAGTCGGCATAGGCCATCTTGAGATGTGGTGCATAGGGCTGCAAGCCGTGCTGCAGAGGCCTCACAGGCTATCCCAACAAGGTGTACAACACCTGAAACATGACATACCGGCCTGCACAAGTCGTACATAGGCCATAGGGCCGGCGCATGTGACAAAGCAAGCGGACAACAGATGGGGCCTGATGGGCAATGCATAGAGAGAGAGAGAGAGAGAGAGAGAGAGAGAGAGAGAGAGAGAAAGAAAGAAAGAAATCTGTATTAACGTCTACTAGAGGCCGAACTCGACCTATGAGACAAATCAACGTACAACTGTCAATGTCTTCTGGATGTCCAAAAAAAAAGGACAAAATGAACATGAAATAAACTATGAAAGTACTGAGCTAGTGGGGGGGTGTGATGGATGGAGAACTATTACTAGAGGCTCGGTATGCAACCTATATGCGCAGGGTATACAAGAATGCAATGCAGATCTGTCTAGCTCCAACCAGTACCATAATGGGGGTGTAATATGTGATAAATAGGCGATGGCGAGGCAAAAATACCTGAGAGAGAGAGAGAGAGGGGGGCAAAAAGTGGTGAGCTATTTTTTTTGGAAGAGAAAAAGCATGTTTATGGCATTTATAGGGTTATTGTTTTTTTAAACAAACAGTCATGCTATTTTTAACATTAAAAAATCATGGGAGCTGCATTTATTAAAACACGTGACGGAGGGGGAGGTTTTTTAGCGCACTTTAAAAAAGGGACCTTTTTTGGAAACAAGCACTTGGGTGTTTTTTTAGCCATAAAAGAGAAGGCCTTAGCTCCCTTGTACTCAGCCCGTTACGAAATTGAGTGAAGCAAGTCGTTGCAATGATTCAGAGCCGGATCTTCATCTCTCCTACGTGACGTGCAGGTGGGAAATTTTGTTTTGCGTGCTTTTCTCCTGTTTGTTTTAGATCAGAGTGCTTGCACATAACGTGTTTTCTGCATGGCAGTCTTCGGTCCTAATGACTTGATACGTATGTATGAGTTGGTGTTAGGAAAGACTGTGCACATCATTTTTAACCGTGGTAGCACTCACAATTTCGCTAATGCCAAATTTGTGTAGAAGCTGGGAGTGAAAATGCAACCGAATGAGCACGTGTATTGTGTGAACCTAGCAGTGGGACTTGGTCACATCTGGGATAGCCTTGTGTCTCAGTTAGTTACTGATATATATTTAGAGTTATGCATCCATGTAATGTTTTCTCCTTTGTAATGGAAGATGCTCCAGTATTTTGAAGGGTGACTTTGCAGTCCCACATCTATTTTTGTAACTCAACATGACTTCGTAATATAATGTATATTTATTATGAACTGCTTAAATGTGTTGGTACTCTTTCGTCTGATGTTAATTATAGTTTATAATTAACATTGGGAGACATTGGTTAAGTTAGATGTTTGGGGGACATTGGTTTCGCAATGCGCGGTTTCACAAATGTTTTCTCTGTTCAGTTAGTTGTGGTCTTCAAGTTGAACGGTTGGTTGTTCACAGGATTGTTTGATCCTAGGGTCTCAGCCTCTGAGGATGAGCTAGCTGGGGGAGGATGGGATTGCTTGACAATAGTCTAAATATCTCGGGATTGGGATAGATCACATGGTATATTTCCCTCTTGGAGCTCCATTAGGACGAGATTGCTTGACAATAGTCAAAATATCTCGGGATTGGTACAAATCACATGGTATATTCCTGTGTTGGAGCAAAATTAGGATGAGAGTTGTCGGATGTGTCACGTGTGGACATGTGTGAATTATTTCATTGTTATTCCATAGCGCGGACCATCACATGGGATGGAGGTGTAGTGCACCAAGACTTAGTTGGGAAAGGATTGATCACCCTGACTTGGCTTTAAAAGTCTTAAGGAAATTTTATATGGTGTGTATCCTAGTGGTATGGGACGCTAGGATTTGCAACATGTAGAGTTTTTGGGTGTGTCTATATTTCCTAACCTTGTTATGTCCTATCCTTACGAGGGGTAGTTACCCTACGGTAGATAGAGTTACGTAAGACTTCAGAAGGAAATCAAAAGGGTAATTTGGATGGGATACTAGGATTGGGGTGGGTGAATCTTTTACCCAATTTGTGCAGACTTCGGTCCAGGCATGGATCTTCATTGATTTAGACCAGTACTCAAGGATCATTCCACCTATTTGAGTGGAAAGGTAGTCAGTACTATATTAAGAACCGGTTGTTTACATCATGATGATACAGTTTGTGTGTCGGATTGTGCTGAGATTAGGAGAGAAATTTCTTATGTTGTGATGCTCCTACGATAGGTCATCCAGAGATTCATCGGACTTGTGTTTTCTAATCATTCTCAGTTCAATGGTGGACAGACAAAGAGGATGGGATTAGGTTTTGGAGATTATGCTTTGTGCATACGGCTCCAGGTGACCATTTTATTGGGAGAGGTACATCCCTATGGTCGAGTTTGCCTATGGTACTACTGAGCATATGGTTCTGGCAATGGCGAGAATATGTTTGGTAGGAGTTGGATTAAAACCCAAATGCCCTCAGACTTTGATAGCTTGAAGGACACATAGTTGTGGTGCCTGATAGTTAGGAGTCTCTGAGAGAGAGGTATGATATTCCCTAGGTACGAGGATTACCAGATCTTGAAAAGGATGGGCATGACATTGCAGCTTGCAGATATTTATCTCGGCGATTTCAGGTTTCCGATTCCATGAGGAGTTGGAGGATTGAAGGATGGTTTATATTCTTCACAAATCTTAGAAGGTTCTGTTTTTTTTGTCTTGTTCCCACGGTCATATGCTGGAGGAACATCAGCTTCACTTGAGCTAGTTCTGTCATGTGCAAGACATGCACTAGCTCAGCTCAAAGCTAATCCTGAGGAGAGCAACTAGATAAAGACAGATCAAGACCAGAGATTAGGAGCATGTATTGCCTCATGGATGTTGTGGTGTTGCTGTCGGCCAGTATCTGAAAGCATAGAACCTGTCGCGGTGGCGGCTGAAGCACATGAAGGGGATTATTGTCCTGGACCTGGCCAACCAGCAGTCGGCGGCCAGTCCATGGGGACTTTTCCAGCCTATAAAAGGCAGATTTGCTCATCAATGAGGACCATTTAGTCCAGCAATGGGTGGGTCTAGACTTAGGCTTAGAATTAGGGTTTTATACCTTTTCATGGAAGGCAGCCAAGGGCTGCAAGACTGATGTACCTTTTTGCATTGTACTTCATGATATACTGAATACTCAGCTATCTCTCTCTTTTGCATGCGTTTTGCATCAACATGTTCCTAGATGGTGTTTAGGGCTGAAAGAAGACTCCCAGAGCTTCCGCATGTAGCAAGTTATGTGGATTTGATAGACAGGTATGAACTTGATTTTTGAGACAATTGATGTAGGTAGCTAGATTCTTCTTCATTTATTTCCAAGTATGGAAATGTACCAAGTGGGGAGGAATGTTATGTACCTGACACTAATCCTTCGGGTTAGGAACTAATCAAGTAGGGTTAGGGGAGCCCTGGGATTAGGGGAAGCAAGCGGATTCAGGTGGCTAAGGTTCAGATTTGATAAGTCCAAGGTTTTTCGCTATTTATGACTGGATTGTTATTTATAGCAGTAATTAACACTATATAAGTGAGTCTTTGGTTATTATTGATTCATTGTGGTCTGAACCTGGATCAAGAGGCTTGGTCTGAACCTGGATCAAGAGGCTTACTCTTGCCATGGACATGGTGGATCACAGGTAGTCTTGCCAAGGGTCCTTGTGGCCATGTAGCATCGATGGTATGGGACGCTAGGGTTGACTGGCATGGTGGATCACAGGTAGTCTTGCCAAGGGTCCTTGTGGCCAGGCAGCACTCATGGTATGGGACGCTAGGGTTGCCATGGACATGGTGGATCACAAGTAGTCTTGTCAAGGGTCCTTGGAGCCAGGCAGCAACACTGGTGGTATGGGACGCTAGGGTCGACTGGCATGGACTCCTGGGAGTGGAACCTTGGCTTGGGGGAGGTTTGGGACGTGAACCTACAGTTGGGTGGTGAGCTTACTTGCATCTCTTTTATTTGGTTTCTCTAATCTTGTTTATGCATGTGTATTTGGTGATCCTCCTTCACAGCATGTTTATAGAAAACTCTTGTTACCTAAGGTAGCATCAATCAGCAACGAGATATAGAGTGTAGACAAGTCAGAGTATGCAACACATTTGGTATGTGGCAGGCCTTTCTTTGGAGCGTCTCCTTCTTTTATAGTAGGGGCACTAAAGGTTATAAGTGCTGGTTGCATTGAATTTTCTCAATGCACACTCAATCAACTCAATTAGGCTTGAAGGCTTGTGAATGCTAAGAACTCAATCAAGATGTTGGACTTTTCTACAAGGTTGAGAAGATGCTGCAGGACTGCCTTGCAAATTGTGGTTGCTTTTAAACAAGCTGCTTGTTAATCGCTCCCGAGCCAAGGGTAAAGCGGTATCCTAAATTAGATCTCCTGAGTCCTCGTGTTTGGATCTCCTCCTCAATCAAAGTCACTCCAACCTCGGAGACTAACTCGGTCCTTCGATCCCCCTCCAGTGTCATTAAAGAGTCCAAGATCCTTCGAACCCTGCAGATACCGCAAGACCACAATCTTGCGTCCCAATGAGTCGTCAAAGGTGTCTGCATAAATGAGCTCAATAGCCCCACTGGAAAACTCAAGTCCAATCCGGTGTTCAGCAAATCAATGAACCGACAAGTTTTCGATATAAAGAGGTATCAACCTACTCACAAGGATCATGTACAATAAGTTTGGTATTCGGGTTCATCGGAGATGAAATAGGCTTGCAATTCTCCACCCCAAAGGCCTCCAGCAACTCATGAACATACCACTAGCTGAGAAACAGAGAACCCCCTTTGGGTCTGCTAAATCTCGAATCCCAAAAAGAAATGGAGTAAGTCTAACCATGCTATCTGAGTGGATGCACCTCACCCTTCCACTAGGCCAACGAGGACTATACCAATGTGATCTCACCTTGATGTTGGCAGTCTGGCTTATGGAGAAGAGACCAAGGCCTTCTCCAACCAAGAGTCACACCTTCATGAAAATATTGCAGTGCTTGATCGCGTTTCCAACTAACGTTCCTTGTCATTACAAACGAGAATCCGTCATAAGAGGATAATCAATGTGACCATGCCACGTTTCCGAAAGAGATCCAAGTTCAAATCCGCACCTGATCTTTGGAAACCTTGTCTCTGAAAGAAAGCATCAATCTTCTTGTTGCAAGCCTTGGGAGCTTGTTTAAGACCATACAAGGCCTTCCGCAACCTGTAAACCATACCTTTTGTGCCCGGAACCTCAAAGCCTGGAAGTTGCTCAACATACACCTCCTGCAAGTCACCATTTAGGAATGCAGATTTAACATCCATCTGATACACCGGCCACTGCTGATGAGAGGCAAGGGCAGGAACTGTCCGAATCATGGCCATCCTAACTGTCGGTGCAAAAGTGTCCTCATAGTCAATGCCTGGCCGCTGAGCATAGCCCTCAATCACAAGTCTGGCCTTTTCCTTGTCCAGAGACCATCGGACTTATACTTTGTTTTGTAGACCCAGTTGACACCAATGACAAACCGTTTTTACGGCCTCGGAAGCAACTCCCAAGTCCCATTCTTTTCTATGGCCTTAAATGGCTTTCCTCCAAGTCTCTTGGGAAAGAGCTTTCTTAACTGAAGTAGGCTCTTTGTCCCGAATGATACAAGACATCAATGCATACTTTACCTCTAAATGCTTCTCTGACTTACTTTTGTCACGAACTCTGTGGGATCTTCAAGGTCCGTCCTCCGTGGTCCACTCGGAGGGATACTCCGTCACACCAGACTCTCGAATGGTATCCAACAACCACTTCGGTACCAGAACAGAACGCAGAGCCGCCTGCCTCTGTTGTGGCAAATTTCCAATCTCAGGATCAGCCTCTCCTACTGACTGAGGCTAACTCATTGGAACAATGGCCCGGGACTCATCATCATACTCATTTGGCTCTCTAAGAAGCACTGGCTCATCAACAGTGGAAGCTAGAACATGCTCATCACTCCACTTTGGGTCATATAACGTGTAGTCTTTGGAAAGAGAGTTATATCCCATAAAAACAAGCTTGTGGGACTTGGAGTCAAGCTTCCCCCTCTACTTCTTTGGAATGTAAACATAGGCATCACTCCCAAAAATACAGAAACCTCCGCCCTGTGGAGGGTTCAGAAACCGCTCCTCTTGATCCAAGACCATCGGCACAAGCTCCTCCTAAGTAATGGTGTTGCGCCTCTCACTGGTGATCGAAGAGGAATAGAAAGCTGAGTACTGAGAGGACAGATGAGACAACAGGGTGATGGCCATGTCCTCTAATGATATCTCCTTCCCAATCTGAAGAACCTCTTGCTGAAGAGTATGGAGTTTGTTGATCTGCTCTCGCATTGTCGAAGACTTAGCATGATTCATCACTCACTCCTATACTTCCAAGGAAACTCTCTTCATGGGTGATACCCGATTGACAAAGAGGCCGAGTGCTGCCAATTCCCTCGAGCCAGTGTCATGTGTTTGATATGATTGATCACTTGGGGTGAACAGTTGAGGAAGAAGCTAGATACCATAGAGAAGCACATAGGGAAGGTGCATGAAAAAAAGCTGGTTGATGGAAAGATAGAAACTGTGGTGAGATGGAAGTCCAAAGATGTATGTCGACACATACAAAACATGGGATAATATGAAGCACATCTCTTGCATCTAGAGGAGAGTGAAAAAAATAAAAAATATTTTGTGCACTTATATGAGAGGAAAGTCGTGAGGGATTGTAAGGCAACTCTTGCCCAATTTTCTATTGTGTTACACATCCTATCAATCGGGAAGCCTATGTCAGACTATCCCAAGTGGAGAAATCCTCTCAACTTCATCGGACTTCAGATTTCACAATTTCCAACACAATATTGAAATGAGCCCTCCGGTTGGCAATTTGCAAATGCCATGGCGGAGATTGTGAGAGGGAGCTTACAACAAAGCATATCAAATGCCACATTCATAGCCATTTCACTTGATGAAGTGACCGCTCGGGATTCTAGTTCTTGGGCATGCATTTATGCTTACTTCGTGGAGAACCATGTAAGGAAGGTAAACTTTATTGGGGTGCTCAAGTTAGAAACTGGTGCAACATCGGATGCATTAGTGGAGCTAGTCATCAATGCCATGACCACTATTGCTGGAATGTCATTAAAAGACCTTGCTCAAAAGGTTGTTTGTGTGGGAGTGGATGGTTGTTCTGTCATGCATGGACAACAGGCTGGATTGTGTGTCCAATTGAAGAAATCATACATTCCTTATGCATTGGGAATACATTGCATGTCACACCGTACGAACTTGGCTTTCAAAATAATTGCCAACTTTGATAATGTGCAAAAGGTGGAAGAGTTGGTCCATAAAGCATATGCATTTTTTGCAAAAAGCCCAAAACGCTTCAAAGCATTCAAAAGCTTTGCTGATGGCATAAGTCAAGGAAAGAAGTTGAAGAAAAACATTGATACAAGGTGGATCTCACTTATTGGTCCTGTTGAGCGTTTACATGAAGAATATAAGGCAGTGATTGGTGTCGTGAATGAGCTTGCCATAAAGAAGGGCAAGGGAACAGAAAAGGCCTCACAATTGCTAGACATCCTAAGTGATGTAGAAACTCTCCTTTTCCTGGGAGACCTGCTTCCATTGTTGCGAGAGATGAATCACTTGATCAAGATTTCTCAACAAAGGGAGTGCTATATCATGGAGTATGCAGTTGCAAGAAAGTTGGCATGTCTTCAGTTAAACACTGTGTGTGGGGAAAATTCAAGCTTCAGCGAGGAACAATTCAATGAATGGAAAGCTCTTTTGGATGTTGGTTCAGAAAAAAGCTACCTAAAGTACAATGCGAAAGGCAGCAGGCTGCCTTTGCATTGAAGTCAAAGAAAAGCTGATTCAAGTGCCAGGAGAAAAGTGAAGGGAGTTTACATGACTAAAAAGCTTAAAGAATCGACCTTTCCAAGTTTGGTTAGCTTTGTGAAGAAAGAACTTGTTTCCATATGCAACACTTTGAATGCTGAGATTAGGATCTCCTTGAATCCATGGCCATTGTACATCCTGTACATCCTTTGTATTGGAATAATACAAAGGATAAGAAGGATTTGTTCTTGGACTTGAAAGGACAAGTAGAGCTACTTTCTAATCACTTTGGGAAAAGCATGGAGCTCCAAAATCAACTGTTGGTGGAGCTAATCAGCCCCAAAGAGTTGATAAATCGGTCAGGTATATTTGGCATAGTAACATGGGACGGGGAACAGGGACGGGAACGGGGACGGGGAACGGCAAAGGGCAGGGAACGGGGACGACGGGACGGGGACAGCATATGGAATATGCAATTTATTGACTACAAAGCACACTAAATAAAATAACATTTATGTTTTTACACTTTGAACTTTCAAGGCATCACTTTAAATGTACAATACGTGGCGCAAACACCGAACAGGCGCTAATAAGTACACCGACAAAGTTTAAGCCAATATATAAGCATGAAATGATGATCACTATCAAATAACAAATGACTAGTGTCTACAATGCACATAAAGTGCTAAGTCAAGACTCAAAACAATGAAACATAGCTAAATGATAAATCATAGAGCCTGCAATGCTCAATCAGAGGTTGGAGCGTGAGAAGTACTGGCATCATGATCATGGCTGAGTACATGACCAGTCTCTGAAAGGTAGTGGCATCGTCCTCTGGGCTCTGTTGTGTCTCCACCTGCTCATTTCCGTCCTCCTGCTCCATCTCCCACTGAGTAAAGGGATTTGCCTTTGCAGTCGCACCCTTGCAAAGCATTCGCAATTTGCGCTTACAAAGACAAGGTCATTGGCCTTTTCTACACCAAGGAGGTTCCTCTTCTTTGATGCAATATGGCTGTAAGAACTCCAAAGTTGCTCCAAACAAGAGGAGCTTACAGCTTGGCTGAGAATGCGGATAGCCAAGTGTTGCAGCTCAGGCCCATCTGAACCATAGTCTTCCCACCACAAAGCAGCCCCAACCTTCAACCTATTCTCCTGTGCATCCGCACAACCAAAAGCACCATGAAAGGACCTGTATGCAGCAAGCTGGTCTCTGATTTTGCGCCTAATGCCTCCATCTGGCACTAGACGATCCAAGATGCGCCTCCAACCATCACTGACCTCCCTGTCACTCTCCTATCCATTACCCTGAAACTCAGGGTCCACCATATACGCAGCTAAATGCATAGGAGAGGCATAGGAGTTCCACCTCGTCACACATAAGGAACGAATCTCCTCATATCTATCCTCATCGGGCTCTAACTCTTGCAAGTTCTCTATCATTCTATCCATCGCCTCATACACCTTCCCGATGCATGGCTGCATAGCATCTACAAGCCTCAGCAAGTGGACAATAGGCCTCACCATAGCATCAATGCGTTTCACATCCTCCCGAAAGGAAGTGCTCTCTGCATGCTCCCTGCATAATATGCCTATCGCTGTAAGGGAAAAAAGAAAGAAAGGAAAAAAAAAATGGCAAAAGGAAAGAGGCAAAAAGAACAAGAAAAGAGAAGAAAAAGAAAGAAAGAAAGAAAAAAAAAGAGAAGAAAAAAAAAGAAAAAAAAAGGGAAAAAAAACGGCAAAAGGAAAGGGGCGGAAAAAGAAAAAGCAGCTAAGGGGGGGGGGGGGGGGAGCGCAACACACGCAAAACCATAGGAAGGGGGGGGAGCGCAACACAGGCAAAACCACAGGAAGGGGGGGGAGAGCAGGTCGCGCTACGTCTTGTCTTGTCTCTAGAGCTCTTCTTTTTGTGCACTCTCACTTCTAAGGACTCTATCCCTAAATCCACACACTTTTTTGTGAAACCCCTATTTTATCTTATAGTGGAGATCCCTAAGCCCTCCTTGCTGATGTGGCATTTCCATTTTTCGTTTCCACCCTTCTGGAAATTTCGGCATCTAAGTTTCCCTCAACTATGGCCTGGAGAGAGAATGTTTCCAGGCCCAATTCCAGGAGCCTCACACCAAGTGTTGGTTGTTCAACACTATGGTGTACGGTGCCCCTTTTTGGGGACCAGATCTCGGAGTGGATGATTGGCAGAGTACAAAGCAACTACACCTGATGATGCTCTCACATATGATTCAAAGCCATCAATGCCACATGAGATCATCTTAGCTGAGTTTTGAGCATCCCCACTTGTCATGGATTCACTCTTTCAGACCATCATTTACATACAGCATGTATATACACTAGCTGCAGATCGTCTCCCGTGTCCTTCATGCAGCTTACCCGAGAGGGGAAGAGCAAGTCTTGGTATTCACGGGTGGTTAGCTGGTTTGACAAACATGTCCTTTAGATGGAACGCCTCCCCCCCTTCGAGTACAGCCTTGATTCACCATTTCTAGATCTCTCCCCTCAGGAGATCAACCACCTTATCTGCGTCGATCTTGCAGGGATACACACAAGCCGCACATGGGTGTCTCCACTAGAGCTCACTACCAAGCTCCAGCTCTACACAGCATTTTTTACGAGTTTCAAAGGATGGATTTATTGTGAGCCCTAGCTATCTTCAAAGGCACATGTAACATGCCATGTGGAAAAACATGGGCCAGCTGAGGGTATCATCCCACTATCTACAGATTGAGTCTGGTAGAGTGGATCGCACCCCCGGGAGGCATGGAAATGCAGGGTATGCAGCATAGGGGACGCCGAGACAAAGGAGCATTACATGTTCAGATGCCAATCTTACTTTGAGATTTGCGGGAGATTTCATTGTCTCTTCTGAGATAGATTCGGCCCTCTCTCACGGGTTATGCATTATGAGCACCACAAATGCCTAGTTCTGTCTCTATTGGAGCTTCGCTGCCACCAAAATACCATGCTCAGATGGCACCTAGGGAGCCACACCATGAAAATGCCTCTCTGACCCCCTCCCACAGAGTGAGAGTCGCTTACCACCACATTTGTTGCAACCTGACGCTATATAACCAAAACCTGTTTAGAATTCAGCTATAAATAAAACGTACAGTTGCATTGTCACCACACATACACCAGCTACACAGATTTTGATCATAGGCATCTTGTCAAACAGAAAAAAAAAGTTCCTTGCCAAAGATGACAAAACCTACTATGTAGTGACTCCAAAGACTTTGAACTTCCTCTGTTGGAAAGAAAGTCAGCCTGGCCACTCAATAACATGGCAACTTGAAGATGTAGAGGCTACACAAATGCACTTCTCAATGCAGCCAACATCCCCCCCCATCAGAATCATCATCCTTAGCAGGATCATCATCAGCAACATAACCATCAACAGCCATTTAAGGAGGTATGGGGCCTGTCGACTGGCAGAAAATGCTCCATACAGCAGTCAGCCAAAGGCCAGCAGGTGTGGACAGGGCAGAAGCATAGAATGCAGCATTTATGTGATTTAATTGTCCAGATGAAGTGGCCGACAGCAGTAAATACTGGCCGACTGCAGCCATATTCACATATATAATCATCACATCATTCTCAGCATAATTCAGTTCATTAGTTGTAGATTCATTCATCCATAGCAATAGTAGAACTCATGTAGTAGGGCTAAGGGTCAACCCCTAAGGGGCTGACCATAAGCCTCCACCATGTACAAGCATTACTTACTTTTTTATACCATATGCATAAAGAAAACCTGACACCTAATCTCTCTCTTCTTCTCTCTCCTCTGTGTCTTAATCATAAGTAATTAGCATCGATGTTCTTAAGTATGCTTAGGGCTGTGGAACAGTACAGCAAGGCTTCCGCGCATGCAACATTGGTATCAGAGCATTCACGCTCAGCCCACTAAGCTATGTCCCAAGGAAGGTGCACAGTTCCAACAGAAAGGATGCAGGAAGGTGCACAGTTCCAGCAGAAAGGATGCATCAGGTGTCACCATTACATTGGGCTGGTGTCCATGGTAGTTGTATATACCGGGGATTGATGCCAGTCATGTGATATTGTGGACTTGGCTTTCCGTTGGGACTTGTGCCTCCGTGTACATGCCCGGAAATGCTTGGTGGATTGGTGTTCCATTGGGTCTGGTACCTCATGTACTTGCCTGGAGCACGTCTATTTTGGTATAGTCTCATGAACGGGGATTGTCCATACCAATGCTGCATTGCATAGCATCTTTATGTGCTTGCTTGCAATTGAAATTGCTTGCTGTTTTCATGCTTGCTTGACCAATGTGTAGTTCCAGGTTAGGGGACTCCCGCCCGCCAACTGTGCGTGTGAAACTGTCTACTAACATGGTTGTGGCATGTGACATGTGACAGGTGGTAAGTATTGGTCATAAACCTAGCCTTAGGAGTTAGCACTAATTTATAAGTGAGTGTGTACACACTTCATTAAGTTTTGGGCGACCAAAACTCACTTATAAATTATGACCAGCCTGGTGTTCACACACACTGATGTCTCGAGGTGAACATAACCCAATGTCCACCGCCCAGACCTTATCCCCTTTGTACAAAGGGAGTAACCAGCCATGTGTCCACTCTAGTTTGCTCCACAAAGCACCTACCTGCCACCTACACTGGACAACTCACCACCTCACTCCTCCTCCACTCTCTAGAGATTGGCGCCTCCTTCATGAGGGCATTTGGGCTGCATTTTTCTGCACTTTCTCCTTCCCAACTCCATTTCCAAGCTTGCTAAGATGTTTCTCAAGCTCCCAAGAATGTTTCTGGATGCTAATCACTCTCCTACACACTCCCAATGACTGAAATTCAGCAAAACAGCTCTCTTTATTGCTGTAATTTCTGGTCTTTTTGCTAAAAACCCTAATTTCAGCCCTCCTTTCTCAAGTTGAACCGTAGGGGAAGCTTTCCCAAGGTTCCCTTCATCCACTTGAAGACTTCTGTCGTGAAGAAATGCGACAAATCGAAGATCTCATCACTCCAAGGACTTCCATCACAAAGACTTCCGTTGTCATCGACTCTACTTGCAATTGGTAAGCTTTTATGCTTAAATATGGAAGCAAGTAGCAGGAGGGAGGAACCGGATTACAAGATCACATACCCTGTGTAGTGTTCTCGTCGTACGTGCTCTCTTGCAGATTGCTGCTACCATGTGTTGGTGGAACAATAGAGAGCAGATGGTAGGGAACATGGGCACTTGAGAGGGTAGTATGAGTTGCAAGTCTACATCGACAACCACTTGTTTGCAATACTGTATTCATATGCATTGGTATGGAAATCTGGTCTGAAATGCCCATGACACTATGTACTTGATTCTCCCAAGATCAATATACTTTATTTGAGGGAGGGGTCGGCCGTTCCGGCTCATTGTGTGTGTCTTGTCAATTCAGCAAATTACTTCTTGTATTTGAGCAAGTGTCCATCAAATCTTAGTGTATTTAAGTGTATTGATTAGCATTGTATTCAACCAAGTTACATTCGTAGCAGAGCATACGGTTCTCTTTCACTTCTATCGTGAGAGATGATCACCGCCGTGAACACTAGCTATCTCTACACTTAGAACATTATGGACAGCCATACAATGAATGTTGGAGATGCTAACACAAGAGGCAGGGACAATGAAATTCATGCCTCCAATGCTTTACAGGATGAGCAAACTCATGTGGTGCACAATAGGGAACATGAATATGTGGGACAGCCGTCCCGTGAGGCAAAGAGAAGATGCAAGAAGAAGAGTCCATAGTCTTCAGGGCTGAACTTACTCGTATGCAAGCTCTTCTCCATGCACAACAAGAAGAATTGAATCTCTACCGCCGCGAGAATCCATTGGTACATGACCGTTTGAAGGCCAAGAAAGCTGAATCTTATATGGATCATGCAATGGCAATGATTGCTCAAGAGTTGCACATGCAACCGAGGGATGCAGCACGTGCATACTTGGCTCGTACCGAGGATGCCTATGCAGAAAAGGCAACCATCCCACATGTCTTGGAATCCCCACAGGTGCCCGAATAAGAACTTATGTCTAAGAGGATGAATCTCCATGCTATGGGAGAGAAACAATCAGTGACTTCACGCCATGCAAGAATACCTTATGTAGCCCGTGAAGGACACAATGTTTATGGCAGTGGTCAAAATGTCAAATGCCATTGCCGGCTGAAAATGTGCATACACAACACATGCAACATGGGCTGCAATTTTCTGCTAGTGCAGGTATTCCGCATATCTTTCATGCCACTCATGCCTTCGAGTGTGCTCTCGTGAGGGAGAAGCTATGGCTGAAAATGTACCAATGCATGTTGAGGGGCCAACCATGCCTCATGCTTACAAGGCTTATGTATCTATGTCTTATGCATCACCTTTTGGTCCTAAAATGATGCCAGTCACAGGGGCTGTCCCAATGGACAAACATGGGGGAAAACATGTTGAGATGCAAGCACATGCAAAAAGTCTCGTGACTTCAAAGATGGAGACAAATCTGTGAAGTTTGACGCATATCATGGGGAATATGATGCATCAAAGGCACTTGCTTTTATTGCCCAGTTTTATATTGCTTTCAGTGATGAGGATTTCACTCAGAAATCCATGATCCGGCATGTAAACATGTTTATGAAAGACACTGCTGTCCATTGGTGGCTCACGGAGAAGCTCCCACCGAATCCTGTTAGATCATGGGAAGAGGTTCTATGCTCAATTCTTGCCTCCCAATGCATTGAATGATGGGATTGGGTGAAGCAAAATGAGGGGGAATCAGTGAATGCATCTGTACAAAAGTTTTGGAAAGTGCTTTTGGAGGTATCTTCATTTATGCATGTCACCAAGGCGGAAAGGAAGAGAAGGTTTCAATCGGGATTGCAACCCGTGTACAAAGCGGGACTACAAATGTATCCTGGTCACACCTTACACCAATTAATCGCAGCCGCCCACTGCCACCACCGAGCAATTGGAACTCAAGTTGAGTCGATCCAATAAGGCTAAACCCTCATTCCAAGGCAAAGAGAGTGCTGTTCAAAACCTGCAAAATAATGGATAACCATCTAAAAGGACCAAAACCAAGATAAAAATGACCCAAAGGCTGAAAATAAGTCCACTAAGAAGCATCCCTTCCAAGTGAGATTATGGTCTCACTCCGGAGCAGAAAAAGCGGTATATGAGAGAGGGGAAATGCTTTACTTGTGGTAGCACTGAGCATATTGCAAATGCATGCCCAAACAAGAAGAAGTGTGATAATGCGAATACAACAAAGCCCAATGTGCATATGGTTCCGGATGTGCAGAGCAACACTTTACATGATAGTAAAGACAGGGTTGTATGTAAAGCTTGGGGACAGCTTAAGGATCAGTCCGCTTTGTTCATGTTTGATGATTGTGGAACTAAGAACTTCATATCTACACAGATGGCAGCTACTTTGGGTATTGAAGTGGAGGACATAGGTCCTCAAATTGAAGCAGGGGACCTTTGTTGGTAGAGAAGTGCAGGTCATGCCTATTTTTGGCAAGTTGCGCATACAAATTCAAGGCTATGTGGATCATGAGGATTTTCTTATGGCACCTTTGAATGGTTGTGATGTATTGCTTGGAAAGCCTTGGCATGCACGTATTGGTCCATGCAAGGCTTACAAGAGACCAACAGGATCACCTTCATGCATAAAGGCCGAGAGCATGTAATTGATGCTGGTGAAGAGGGTGATACCATTCCCCTTGTATCTCATGTACAAATTAAGAAAGTAATGAAAAAGAGTGTTTTTACGTACTTGATTTTTGTACGGGATCATGTTGAGGAAAATAATGTACATGTAAACACTCTTAGTAATGATAGGCTGAAATTCTTGCAACAACGCAATGATTGTTTTGCTGATGAGTTACCAAATGAGTTGCCACCCGTACGACCGGAAGATCATCGCATTGATCTTGTGTCGGGTAGCTCACCACCTAATAGGCCAGCCTATCTTGTAAGTGCATCCCAAAAAGAGGAGATCATGAAGCAGGTGAATGAGCTTCTTGAGAAGGGTTTGGTTCAACCAAGCTCTTCTCCATATTGTTCACCTGTCCTCTTGGTTTAAAAGAAGGATGGATCCTTTCATATGTGTGTGGATTATAGAGCTTTGAATAAGCTTACTATCAAGAATCAGTTTCCGATTCCACGCATAGACGACATCCTTGAAAAGTTGGATGGATCGACATGCTTTAGCCGAATTGATCTCAAGAGTGGATATCATCAAGTGCGTGTAGTGCCTCAGGATGTACACAAAACTGCTTTCAAGACAGCATTTGGGCTTTATGAGTATCTTGTTATGCCTTTTGGTCTTACGAATGCCCCGGCTACATTCAATAGAATGATGGATCGCATATTCCGTGGGTACAAGAAATTTACAGGTGTCTTCTTTAATGACATCCTAGTCTTCTCGAAGACCGAAAAAGAGCATAGAGCTCATTTGGCCATTGTTTTTGAAGAGCTCCGTAAGCATAAACTCTTCATAAATGCAAAGAAGATTGAGTTCTTCTTGTCAAAGATACATTAGCTTGGGCATATTATGTCCAAAGATGGAGTGCGGATGGATCCTACAAAGATTGATGCAATTCGGAATTGGCCCGAATTCAGTTCGGTACATGAGATCCGTAGTTTTCTTGGATTATGCTCTTACTACCGCAGGTTCATTTGGCACTTTCCATGGATTGCTTCTCCTTTGCATGATTTGACAAAAAAGAAGGCCACATTCAAATGGACTAATGTCAAAAGGTGAAATTTGATATGCAAAAGGCACCAGGTTTGCTTCAGCCATTGCCTATTTCCACGCAGCCATGGGAAAGTATTACAATGGATTTCATTATGGACTTGCCACGGACCCAACATGGTAATGATACAATTTGGACAATTGTGGACAGGTTTAGCAAGCAAGCTCACTTCTTGCCGGTCAAAAAGACCATCAAAGCCGAGCATATGGTTAAAATATATCTTGCACAAGTGTTCAAGCATCATGGAATGCCAAAGTCCATTGTGGGGGATAGAGATCCCAGGACAACAAGTCTCTTTTGGTGGGCCTTATTTGATAACATGGGTACCAAATTAGACTTCTCATCAGCTTATCACCCTCAAACGGATGGGCAAAGTGAGGCTGCAAATTCAGCCGTGTTGGATCTCTTAAAATGTTGTGGCAGATCAGAAGTCTTCTTGGGAGGTACTTACCGCTTGTCGAATTTGCATACAACACGGTGCATGCATCTACAAGAAAGGCGCCGTTTGAGATTGTTTATGATAAGGTGGTTTTGCCACCCATCCTTCGCACAAAGAATGAGATATTTGCAGCTAATGAGTATGTAAGAGACTTGGATATTGCTTTTGCTCAGCTGTGGACAGCCATTGCAAGGTCACAAGACGAGCATAAAAAGGCTACCGACAAGCATAGAAGAATGATTGGGTATTGCTGAAATTTGAGAAAGCAAGACTTGCAAAGAGTCCTCGCAAAGAGGGTGCATATCCTAAGCTTGCAACCAGGTACTAATGGCCTTTTCGAGTGATCGAGAAGATCAATGAAGTAGCTTTCAGATTGGCATTACCTAGTCATTGGCGCATACACAATGCTTTTCATGTGAGTCTCCTTCGCAAGTATGTAGGGCTGGAGCCCAGTGAAATGATCATTCAAGATCAACCAGAAGTGGATAAGCTTGAGGAGATCTTGCAGCCAGAGAAGATTGTGTATCACAAGGAACGCAAGCTTGTTGCAGGCAAAGTTGTCAGGCGTTACCTTGTGAAGTTTAAGAACTATCTTTCCATTGATGCTAAATGGGTAGATGAAGAGTTCTTCAGAGATTGCCCACATGTGCTTCAGACAGATTTGGATGCTTTTCAGTTCCGGAGAACTGTTTAGAAGCCGGAGGGGATGTCACCATTTGGCCACCCAATTGGTCCATCCGTGCTTTCTTATCATGTATGTACATTGGACTGGTGTCCATGGTAGTTGTATATGCCGAGGATTGATGCCACTCATGTGATACTGTGGACTTGGCTTTCCGTTGGGACTTGTGCCTCCGTGTACATGCCCGGAAATGCTTGGTGGATTGGTGTTCCATTGGGTCTGGTACCTCGTGTACTTGCCTGGAGCACGTCTATTTTGGTATAGTCTCATGAACAAGGATTGTCCATACCAATGCTGCATTGCATAGCATCTTTATATGCTCGCTTGCAATTGAAATTGCATGCTGTTTTCATGCTTGCTTGACCAATGTGTAGTTCCGGGTAAGGAGACGCCCGCCCGCGAACCGTACGTGTGAAGCTGTCTGCTAACATGGTTATGTGGCATGTGACAGGTGGTAAGTATTGGTCATAAACCTAGCCTTAGGAGTTAGCACTAATTTATAAGTGAGTGTGTACACACTTCATTAAGTTTTGGATAACCAAAACTCACTTATACATTATGACCAGCCCAGTGTTCACACACACTGCTGTCTCTCGGTGGACATAACCCAATGTCCACCACCCAGACCTTATCCCCTTTGTACAAAGGGAGTAACCAGCCATGTGTCCACTCTAGCTTGCTCCACAAAGCACCTACCTGCCACCTACACTGGACAACTCACCACCTCACTCTTCCTCCTCTCTCTAGAGATTGGTGCCTCCTTCATGAGGACATTTGGGCTGCATTTTTCTGCACTTTCTCCTTCCCAACTCCATTTCCAAGCTTGCTAAGGTGTTTCTCAAGCTTCCAAGAGTGTTTCTAGATGCTAATCACTCTCCTACACACTCCCAATGACTGAAATTCAGCAAAACAGCTCTCTTTATTGCTGTAATTTCTGGTCTTTTTGCTAAAAACCCTAATTTCAGCCCTCCTTTCTCAAGTTGAACCATAGGGGAAGCTTTCCCAAGGTTCCCTTCATCCACTTGAAGACTTTTGTCACAAAGAAATGCGACAAATCAAAGATCTCATCACTCCAAGGACTTCCATCGCAAAGACTTCCGTTGTCATCGACTCTACTTGCAATTGGTAAGCTTTTATGCTTAAATATGGAAGCAAGTAGCAGGAGGGAGGAACCGGATTACAAGATCACATACCCTCTGTAGTGTTCTCTTGTCTTACGTGCTCTCTTGCAGATTGTTGCTACCATGTGTTGATGGAACAATAGAGAGCAGATGGTAGGGAACATGGGCACTTGAGAGGGTAGTGTGAGTTGTAAGTCTACATCAACAACCACTTGTTTGCAATACTGTATTCATATGCATTGGTATGGAAATCTGGTTAGAAATGGCCAAGACACTATGTACTTAATTCTCCCAAGATCAATATACTTTATTTGAGGGAGGGGTTGACCGTTCCGGCTCATTGTGTGTCTCTTGTCAATTCAGCAAATTACTTCTTGTATTTAAGGAAGTGTCCATCAAATCTTAGTGTATTTAAGTGTATTGATTAGCATTGTGTTCAACCAAGTTACAACAGGGTAGCAAATGGAGTGGTCTACAACAACAGGCGAGGCTAGAGGAAGCAATCCTTGAGGGTAGGTACGCAGACCTAGTACCTCAGTAAGCTCTCAGATCAGTTTCAAAGGCCTAGCGACAGGCATGATCAATTCCAGCAGGTGACCCACCGCTGTGTCAGGGGTTAAGGGAAAGCAAGCATGGGGACAGCAATGAACACATGCTCAGTTCTTCATTAAAGACTTCGAAGTGGAAATCAAGAGTGAAGGTGTTCAGACCAGAAATACCATTCTGAACACCAAAAATACCATTCAACGTCAGTAGAAGTCAAAGTCAAAAAGCAATAGCAATTTAAAGGTCAAGTCCAGGGAGGAAAGATGACCTTGTCATCAAGTTTAGCAGAAGGGAATGTCACATGCACGCCCGTGCCATGACTTAACCTTAAGCATGAACTGGCTAATCCTTGATTAGAGCAACAGTAAAGTGTCATCCTCATAAGCATCAGACATAGCAGCATCAAAGTCATCATCCTTAGCATCAGCATCAGAAGTATCATCCTTAGCAGGATCATTATCAGCAACAACATTGGCATCATCAATAGCCATTTAAGGAGGTATGGGGCCTGTCAGATGGCAGCAAATGCTCCGTACAGCAGTCAGCCAAAGGCCAGCTGGTGTGGACAGGGCAGAAGCATAAAACGCAGCATTTATGTGATTTAATTGTCCAAATGAAGTGGCCGGCAGGAATAAATACTGGCCGAGTGCAACCTTATTCACATATATAAACATCACATCATTCTCAGCATAATTCGGTTCATTAGTTGAAGATTCATCCATCCATCACAATAGTAGAACTCATGCAGAAGGGCTAAGGGTCAACCCCTAAGGGGCTGACCATAAGCCTCCACCATGTACAAGCATTAGTTACCTTTTTGTACCATATGCATAAAGAAAACCTGAAACCTAATCTCTCTCTTCTTCTCTCTCCTTTGTGTCTTAATCATAAGTAATTAGCACCAATATTCTTAAGTATGCTTAGGGCTGTGGAACAGTAAAGCAATGCTTCCGCGCATGCAACATTAGTATAAGAGCATTCAGACTCAGCCCACTAAGCTATGTCCCACGGAAGGTGCACAGTTCCAACAGAAACGATGCAGTAGGGTGGCAGATGGAGTGGTCTGCAAGAACAGGCAAAGCTAGAGGAAGCAGTCACTGAGGGTAGGTACACAGACCCAGTACGTCAGTAAGCTCTCAGATCAGTTCCAAAGGCCTAGCAACAAGCATGATCAGTTCCAGCAGGTGACCCACTGTTGTGTCAAGGGTTAAGAGAAAGCAGGCATGGGGCAGCTATGAACAGATGCTCAGTTCTTCATTAAAGACTTGGAAGTGGAAATCAGGAGTAAAGGTGTTCAGACCAAAAATATCATTCAAAGTCAATGGAAGTCAAAGTCAGAAAGCAATAGCAGTTTAAAGGTCAAGTCCAGGTAGGAAGGATGACAAAGTTCCACCCCGTCATCAAGTTTAGCAGAAGGGAATGTCACGTGCACGCCCGTGCCATGACTTAACCTTCAGCATGAACTGGCTAATCCCTGATTAGAGCAACGGTAAAGTGTCATCATCAGAAGCATCAGAAGTAGCAGCATCCAAGTCATCATCCTTAGCATCAACATCAGAAGCATCATCCTTAGCAGGATCATCATCAGCAGCAGCCATTTAAGGAGGTATGGGGGCTGTCGGCTGGCAGCCCATGGTCTGTTCGCTGGCAGCAAATGCTCCATACAACAATCGGCCAAAGGCTAGCAAGGCTAGCAGGTGTGGACAGGGCAGAAAGCATAAAACGCAGCATTTATGTGATTTAATTATCTAGATGAAGTGGCCGACAACAGTAAATACCGACGGACGGTAGCCTTATCCACATATATAAACATCACATCATTTTCAGCATAATTCAGTTCATTAGTTGAAGATTCATTCATCCATAGCAATAGTAGAACTCATGTAGAAGGGCTAAGGGTCAACCCCTAAGGGGCTGACCATAAGCTTCCACCATGTACAAGCATTAGTTACCTTTTTGTACCATATGTATAAAGAAAACCTAACACCTAATCTCTCTCTTCCTCTCTCCTCTGTGTCTTATTCATAAGTAATTAGCATCAATGTTCTTAAGTATGTTTAGGGCTGTGGAACAGTACAGCAAGGCTTCCGTTTATGCAACATTGGTATCATAGCATTCACGCTCAACCCACTAAGCTATGTCCCAAGGAAGGTGCACAGTTCGAGCAAAAAGGATGCAACAGGGTAGCAGTTGGAGTGGTCTACAAGAACAAGCGAAGCTAGAGGAAGCAGTCACTGAGGGTAGGTACACAAACCCAGTACCTCAGTAAGCTCTCAGATCAGTTCCAAAGGCTAGCAACAAGCATGATCAGTTCTGACAGGTGACCCAACGCCGTGTCAAGGGTCAAGGGAAAGCAAGCATGGGGACAGCAAAGAACACATGCTCAATTCTTCATCAAAGACTTGGAAGTGGAAATCAAGAGTGAAGGTGTTCAGACCAAAAATATCATTCAAAGTCAGTAGGAGTCAAAGTCAGAAAGCAGTAGCAATCTAAAGGTCAAGTCCAAGGAGGAAGGATGACAGAGTTCCACCCCGTCATCAAGTTTAGCAGAAGGGAATGTCACGTGCACGCCCGTGCCATGACTTAACCTTCAGCATGAACTGGCTAATCCCTGATTAGAGCAGCAGTAAACTGTCATCATCAAAAGCATCAGAAGTAGCAGCATCAAAGTCATCATCCTTAGCATTAACATCAGAAGCATCATCCTTAGCAGGATCATCATCAGCAGCATAACCATCAGCAACGGCATTGACCTCATCAGCAGCCATTTAAGGAGATATGGGGCCTATCGGCTGGCAGCACATGGTCCGTCGGCTGGCAGCAAATGCTCCATACAGCAGTTGTCCAAAAGCCAGCAGGTGTGGACAGGGCAGAAGCATAAAACGCAGCATTTATGTGATTTAATTGTCCAGATGAAGTGGCCGGCAGCAGTAAATATTGGCCTACTGTAGCCTTATTCACATATATAAACATCACATCATTCTCAGCATAATTCAGTTCATTAGTTGAAGATTCATTCATCCATAGCAATAGTAGAACTCATGTAGAAGGGCTAAGGGTCAACCCCTAAGGGGCTGACCATAAGCCTCAATCATGTACAAGCATTAGTTACCTTTTTGTACCATATGCATAAAGAAAACCTAACACCTAATCTCTCTCTTCTTCTCTCTCCTCTATGTCTTAATCATAAGTAATTAGCATCAATGTTCTTAAGTATGCTTAGGGCTGTGGATCAGTACAGCAAGGCTTCCGCGCATGCAACACTCCATGACCCTGTTACGCTAGCCTTTAAGGGAGGTTGTTGGCATCCCGTATTGCAATATCACAAATAAAATGTGTAGCAAGGGTTTTGTTGAGTAAACTATTCTTTACTCTCACAGTTGAAGCTGTAAGCCATCTTTATTATTTATGCCATTCAAATCGCCTCCCCACAGAAAACAAATAAATAAACGATCAAAATACTTTACTCCACAAGCAGAATGTACTCGACATATGTAATTTTGTGCACCTGACTATAAAGATGAGATATCTGCCGATGTCGATAAGCTAGTTTCTGGTTGTTTACTTCATCCTGAACTTCACTTAATTCATCGGATTTGAAGTCATAAGCTGTTAGGTCTCTTCCATCATCATATTTTCTCCACACGTCGAGAGTAGGTTCATTGTAGTTCTCGACCTGCTTGTCAACAGAAAAAAAAAAAATCAACCATCTATACAACTATGAGCAATGAGCACCTCTATTTCACCTTGTAAGCATTCCTGTTCTTTTGAAGAAACAGAACTCAGATTTTGTCACAAGTGAGTCACGACCCATGCATATCAACGCAAAGGAATAAACTTTCATTCAAGCAAAGTCAGATTGTAACTAAACTCTGATAAAAGAAGTCGAAATCGTTTAAGCTCAAATAGGGGAAAATGGTTTCTGATGTAGCACAAATAGAGAAGGCACTGCCCAAAGAGGTGAGACCTACATGCTACAGCAATGGAGCATTAAGCTCATCAATGTTGAGAGAGCTGATAAATTACAAAATTACATAAATGTGTGATATAACATCTGAAATTCAAGCATGCTATGACATATTCTAAAACTACCATGGCCATGCTTAGCTTCAGCCTACCTAGGGTGGTATTACACAACTAGTAGATGGCTTTTCTGTTGAGGCAGCCAAATAGATATATTAACCCCTTTATGTTGGACCTGTAAAGTACCTTCAGGATTAGCAGAGACCAAGCCCAGACTCCATCAATGAAGTGCTGCCCACACGATCTCAAGAATGAGGCCCGGCATGCCTGGGCAGGATCAGTTTTGGGCTCCGTTCAGGCACCAGCCAGCCTCCTTTGCGCACCGGACAGGTCTACCTAGACAGGTGGTATGCAGGTCGGGCAGCTGGGCAGCAGCCAGGTCAAGCAAGGACCAACGCTACAAGGGACTGATGGCCCTATAGAAAATCAGCACTCCCCCCCCCCCCCCCCCCCCCCCCCCCCCCCGCCCCCCCACCCAACCCTTCCCCCTTTTTCATCATCAACAATCATTCCTCCTCCTCCACCACTGGAGCAACCCTAGAGCTCTGAAGTGTGAATTTGAAGGCGGGAATGAACATTTGGGAGAACATCAGCGTTTTCATCAACTTGGCATCAACTTGGCCATTATCACATGTCGTAACCTGCCTAGAGCTGTGCGCCTGACCTGCCTAGAGCTGTGCGCCTCACCTGCCTGGAGCTGTGCGTCTCTACATGCTTGGAGCTATTTGCCTGTATCTGCACTGCACTCCCACCTCCCTGTGCCCGCCCGCCACCGTACTGCCGCCATCTCAGAGCCCCTCACCGCTGCTTAGCCAGCCCGCCGGCAGCACTACTATACAGCGCACCGCCGCCACCCAGCTATAAGAAAGGAGAGATATAAAGTATAAAATATAATTTGCAAGCGCCAAAACTAAAAAAGTTTGGGCTTTACACGTGTCATCAACATAAGAGGAAAGATAAACACATGTATTCATGGACATGTTTGGTCATGGCAGGTGTCGATGTGTTGATGTTCACCATATAGTACAGTCGACACCAAGTTGAGAGTGTCGACCATCAGAATTGCCATTGAGTGTTTGTAGATTAGCATTCACTAGGCGATGGACAGCACATGGTGCATAGCCACCAGACCGTATTCGACAGCAAAACATTGGCTGCTGGTGACAACGGCAGTCACCATACGTTAGCTACTATTGCCGAAAAGTGCTTGAATAAAATAAAATCAATGTTTATTTCTCTCTTGTTCAATTTGGTTGCTTAGTCAACATTTCTATTTGAAAAGACAACCATGACTCTTACAAATACATCAACCAACTCCTCTTCAATTTAAACACACAAACACAAGGATAAGAAAGCATTTCTTTCAAATATTAGTCGGGCTCTGATACCAAATGAAACACATCAAAATAAGATTCCACTTGTGCGCTTGCCCAAGACCAACTCTCCCTGTTTACCATCCATTAAGCTCGTCTATTACTCCACATCGTTGCATATCATCATATGATCACAAAACAACAAAGGGAAAATATAAGGGTTTAGCTAGTACTCAAAACCCAACCTTAGGCCTCCAAACCACGTGCACTGGTAAGCCACCCACCGAGCTAGACACCAGCACAACTGTTATGTACCTGGACACTTAGAGAACTAATCCAACCAGGGGGGCCCGGGATTAGGGATTAACAAGCTGATACTTGGCTAAGTTTCCTAGATTGGTAAAACAAGCTTAATGGCCTTTCATAGCGAGTTCACTACTTATGGCATAGCTATCACTAAATAAGTGAGAGCAGCAGGCAGGTGTGCGCAGAAAGAAGCTAGGAAAAAGCATGCGCAGGTCTGCAGCTAAAAGGAGAAACCTGGCACACATGAAAAAAACAACAGACCGGCAGTTTTAGCATAAAAAAGCAGCATTGTTTTTGGAAGGAAAAAGCAAATGTTTTTTAATTTTAATTAAGCGATGGTTTTTTGGAGCTCAAAAAGGGGGAAATCTTAAGTCAATAAAGAAAATGTGAGTTTTTTCATTCAAACTGAAAAGCACTTTCATTTTTTTGGAAAAAACTCAAAAGCAAGGTAAACTCTCTGTCTTTTTAGTATAAAAGGGGGGGGGAGGGGGGGGGGGGATGTTGTGTTTGCTGAGAAGTTCTCCACATTCAAAGAACAATCTCCTTGGTTAAGAGGGCTGAAAGTACACGGCCAGCTTCCAAGAGCAAGATTTGTACTTGTGATTGTGGACGAGCAATTTCGGGCGACACTTCATCTCGACATGCCAGTTTTCCTTAAGCAGCAGCAAATTCTCACGACAGCCATCAAGATGACGATGTGACGGTCGATGACCTGGTCACTAAGTTGACTTCGACGCAAGGATGACCTTGCTTGAGCAACAGATTGCGAACCTGACTAACACCATGGTTGTTATGCAAGCAACTTTGGCCGGTCTGGTGATAGCAGGGGGAGACACGGGCTTAATTATGAAGTGTTCCAATGGTTTCTAGATCGCATGTCATCTGATGCTAATTGTAAGCATAGTAACATGAAACGTTTCGTCCGTTTCGCCGTTTCGTCGTTTCGAAGGTTTCATTTCGTTTTGTTTCGTCTGTTTTGGACGAAACGCAAAGGTTTCGAAAAGACACTTCTTATATACACATACCAAATTTATAACATAGCCAACGGAAAGATGAAGATGCATTTTTTGGGACTAGTGGGTATGAAATTCATAATTTTGGGAGTTTTTTGGGTATAGTCAAAATTTGGGCAAGAAAAGGAGAGAAAGAGAGGAGGAAAGAAACAAGTTGGAAGGGAGGAGGGAGGTGAGAAGAAAAGGGAAGGAGGTGAGAAGAACAAGAGAGAAAGTTGGAAGACAAGAAAAGCAGAGAAAGAGGAGGAGGGAAGAGGAGGGGTGGCCAACGGAAAGATGAAGATGCATTTTTTGGGACTAGTGGGTATGAAATTCATGATTTTGGGAGTTTTTTGGGTATAGTCAAAATTTGGGCAAGAAAAGGAAAGAAAGAGAGGAGGAAAGAAACAAGTTGGAAGGGAGGAGGGAGGTGAGAAGAAAAGGGAAGGAGGTGAGAAGAACAGGAGAGAAAGTTGGAAGACAAGAAAAGCAGAGAAAGAGGAGGAGGGAAGAGGAGGGTTGGACCGTGGAGGAGAAGAGAGAAAGAGGGGAGGTGGACCGTGGAGGAGAAGAGAGAAAGAGGAAGAGGAGGCGTGAAGGAGAAGAAGTGAAGGAGCGAAAAGGAGGAGTGGACGAGGAGAAGAGGCGGAGCAACAACAGGTTGCGGCCGAGAAGAAGTGTCGGATGCGTGAAGTGGCAAATGGGCAGCAAACAAAGATGAAAATGACGACAAAAATTGCATTTGCAAAAAAAAACCTCCTGGCCGTTTTTTTTACCTCACTTTACATTCGGGCGAAACACTGTTTCGATGGGCAAGTTTTGTTTTGTTTCGAAACGTTTCGTGCCGTTTCGCGAGGGCAAAACGGGTTTTAATGTTACTATGATTGTAAGTTTAATTCAGTTAGTCTTGATGTATGGAAGACACAAGCTTTAGAGAACATCAGGGTAGAATCTGCCGATGTTTTCCCAACTGTGTTAGCTCATGGTCTTCCACCTAGTCAGTTGGTTGATCATAAGATTGATTTAGTTCCAAGGTCTCAGCATGTGAGCATTGCGCCTTACTAGATGAGCCAACTGGAACAGGATGAGATTGCCCGAAAGTTGTCAAAATATCTCAAGATGGGAAAGATTCGTAAGAGTAAATCTCCTTGGGGGGAACTAGTACTTTTGAAGCACAAGGACGGAAGTTGGAGAATGTGTCTCAACTATAAAAAGTTGAATAAAGTTATGATCAAGAATAGATATCCCCTTCCGAGAGCAGGATGATTTGATTCATAGGTTGCAAGGAGCTTCCTATTTTTGGAAGATTGACCATCGTACTGGTTATCACCACATATGGATACATGAGGAAGACGTCTTTTAAGACGGGATTCCGCATGGAGTATGGCCATTACGACTTTCTCAAATTACCTTTTGGGCTCACGAATGCTCTTGCTACTTCCATGCAAATGATGAATGATCTCTTTAGAGATTATTTACGGAAATCCGTGGTTATGTTTTTCTAGATGATAACTTGATATAGTCGTACTCTAGAGAAGCACGTCGAACATCTCTAGATCGTCTCGAGGATTTTGAGATAGGAGAAGTTGTATGCCAAGTATACGAAGTGTGAGTTCTTCAAAAGAGGGCTCAAATATCTAGGACATCAGGTTTCTTGAGATGGGATGAGCATCGATCTTGAGCGGATACAAAAGGTTTTGGATTGTTGACCGGTTCCTCAAAATGTGAGGCAACTTCGATCGATTTTGGGATTCACAACCTTTCTTAAGAAGTCGGTGATGGATTATTCACAATTAACCGTACATTTCACAGATCTCCTTAGGGGTAGAGGACATAAGTCCAATAGTCCCATCTTTGGAATGAGAAGCTTGATAAGGCTTTTCGAGCTCTCAAGCTTAAGGTGAAGGAAGCTCCTATATTGGCCTTGTCGGATCCTACCAGACCTTTGTAGTCAAGACAGATGCTAGTGATTTCACTAAAGGCACAGCATTGTTCCAAGATGACCAACCTGTGGCATTTGAAAGCAAGAAGCTGTTAAAAATACACCAAAATCTCATGTGACATGGAGGATATGGGCATCCGGTCATTAGGTTTATCGCCAACTTGGTCTTAACACTCTAGGTGTAAACACCCTCTTAGTTAGAGTGAAAAGATAGGGTTTGATGCCTTAAAAAGGATATTGTACTTAGTGATTCGTATCATATCATTCATAATACAATCACCCTTGTGTTGTGCCCAACTTGCTCTCTCTTGTGTGCTCAAGCTTCCTCTTCTCTCTCTTCTTCTCACTCCACAACCATGGAGAGATTTCATCCCCCATAGCTCCATGGTTGATCCTGTGATTACCAACATGGTATTAGAGCCATGCTTCTCAACGATTCATGCTTAATAATTGTTCATCATCATATTTCCTAATCATGATTAGTGAGTAGTTACCCATTTTATTATTTTTCACCTTATTCTCATTTAGGTCATCTCCCTCTTCTACCCCCTGCCATTGTAGCCTTGAATGCTCTTCACACACAACCATTGCTCAATCCATCAATTGGAGCTTCTTCTCATGGCACACCCGGCCGCACTCCCAAATGACTGGATTTACACACGTAACAGGTGATTAGCAAAACGCAACTATTTTGGGAAAAAACACAATGGCAACGAGCGATTCCCAGCTCACCCACAGGTTTTCAAGGATGGCATTCATGCATGTATGATCAGTTTTTCAAAAAACACAGCCAATGGCAAGGCGAGATTTAATGCATGTTTATAAGTGCTAATCTCATGTTTATGGACTTCAAACACAACTAGATCTATTGCTGTAAGTGCCCCTTGAAGGTTTTTTGAAGAAGATTTGTGAAAGGGCTTCAATTTCACACTCCAAGTTGCTTTTTCTTCTACACTACAAACAATCTATTGCCTCTACTAATCAGTGATTAATCGGCACTAATCCTTGTGTTCTTGGACCATTGAGGATTCAATCATACCATTGGGGACTTGCTATTGCTTGCTAAAGGTTCATATTGAAAAAGGCCCTTGATTTGCCCCTCCAACGGTGCTCTCCAAATCAAGGCATTTTTTGCTCAAATATTCACTAATACCTTGATTAGTGCTAATCATCTGAGAATTTTAGGGCCATTAATGGTTCATATCTCACATTCAAGTGTTGCTAAACCTCTGTAAAGCATCAAATCAGATTTTCCCCTTGATTTGAATGATCAAAAACTAGGTATAAATCTGTATTAGCATTGTTTGGGACAACGGGATTTTTGAGATTATATGCTTCATGTACCTCATCTATCATGCTCACAAATCAATTGTATAAGGGCAAGACATTGGCCAATGATAAGGATAAGACCCCCTTAACAGATTCAAGGTATAATCATCTGAAAGGGATATGCATCATCATCATGTCAGGCTTCATGAACACATTGAGAATATGATCCATCTTTGCCTACATGGATTTCATTACACAATGAAATCAAGGATGAAGAAGACCAAGGGCTACATCAACATCAAGATCTACATCGACATAAAGAAGATCAAGAGCAACATTGACATTACGAGCTACATCAAGAAGATCTTTCTTTTTTTTTTCTCGGGAAAAAGATCCTTCTACTAGTTAATGAAAAAAACAGCCACAAAGGGCTAGATACAAAACCACCTCATTTAAGGGCAGGAATCAAATAATCAAGAGGGAGAGAGACGCTTCTCCCCCGTCTGGCCGCTCTCTGAGAAGAAGGCTATCTCATACAGGGGAAGAGGGACAACCACACAAGTGGTCTGTAATGCCAAGTGGGGTCCCCACCTCTATCTGTGAGAAATGGGCCAAGCCTCCAAAGACTCAAGAAAGCTTCCCACCACTTCCGCATGCAGTCAGAACCTCTTTGAAGCTTCCCCACTGACCGCAAAGGGTGTGAATGATATCGAACCATATGCTCGTGATGGACTAAGCCAACGGAGTGTGGGTACCCTCGATGGCCTTGCTGCATCTATAGCTCGCCAAATGTGCCACGCAGCTATGCTACTACAAATCTCCCATCTCTAGCATGAGCCCGGCCACCAGTCGCCTGTAGGTGGGGCTATGACTAGTATTGCTGCAATACGATGGTGTGACACCTCAAGGGCTAGCCCTCCCCCATCCTCCTCAGAAGCCCTAACCACTCTAGCCGCTGTGGCCCAAGCAACAGTGCCCCATGTAATGATCCGGGTCGATGCCCTGTCCATGTGAAGATGTGGAGAATCTGCTACCAAATCTGTTGCACCTTCGGGAAATCCCAAAGATAGTGTCACTGAGACTCATGAGGGTGGCCACACTGTGAGCAAACTGATGGCCGACCTCCAATTGCAAGCCAAGTACCGACCGCCAAACTCCTGTGTGCCGTCAACCAAAGAAAGAGAGTGATCTTTCTAGGCCGAAAGCTGTCCCAAAGCCTCTTCCAGAAATCTGAAAGGAAGCGCTGTGAGAGGCCCTATGGCTGCCAATGTGGTACTGCTGCAGGTGTGCCATCTATCTCTAGCATCTGGATCCTGCGGCCTAGCCGCGCTATGTATGGCAAAGAAGGGAGCATCCAGAGTCTCCTCCCAATCCACGGGGTCATGCCACGTCCACTCTCCCGGGTCCCACTGTAGGCGCGTGAGAGGTCGGCACTCCCATATCCATAGCCGCCAAAATCTCTCCTTGGCCAGTGCTGGGTCTATGTGCCACTCATGCCTGAAAACCGATCACCCTCACCCGTTGCAAGGTGTAGCCACTAAAATCCTCTAAGGGAAGCTCAGATCTCTCTAGTCTGCCCTGGGATCCAATAGAAAAAGTGAGAAGACCACTACCCTCATGTGCTCTCTGCACCGCCACGAGAATATCGTGTCTGGTAAACACGCCTAGCCATACTAGGGGGGTCAGGTCTAGGATGGAAGTTAGCCACTCCTGAGGGATAGCTGAGTCGATGTCAATGCTGAGCCTATCTCTACCCCGGACCCCTATCGACCTCTCTCCTACACCTCCCGGGGTAACTACCTATGTGCGATCCAATCTCCAAGAGACCTGGCTGGTCCCATGCTCAAGGCACCCCATGATACATGTGGTCGGGCCCCCAACATGTGGCCACTGGGTAGATGGATCAGGGGGTTCCAGACCAAAGGCTACCGAAGCCGCTCCTCTAAGACAACTGGAGCTAACTGTCTGAGGGCCAGCCTAAGATGATCCCAAGCTCGAAGTAAGCTGGCTGCAAATCTATCCTCAAAAGCTAGACTAAAACCGCGGGCTCGCATCTCTGTGAAGATCCATCTGGTACTCTGCGACCAAGGGCCCCCAAGACTCGGAGTGCGGGCTGAAATCAGGGCCAATAGGAAATCCTTCCAAGGCTCACCACCAAGGAGTCCTCAAACAATCAACTTGCCCAACAAGGCACGGCTCTGAATAGCAGGGTCAATGAGGCCTAGTCCCCCCCTCTACGACGTGGCTGGATGATCACTCTCCATGCCACCTTGGCCCTAGCTGGCCTCCCGTCACTGCCGGCCCATAAGAAGTTCCGGATCAATAATTGTACCTGGCCAATAAATGCCCAAGAAAAGACCCAGCACAAAGTGATGTACCACATGGTGGCAAGAAGTACCTAGCTCGCCACCACCACTCTACCTACTAGGGAGAGCCTCGCCAAACTCCAGTATAAAATCTTCTTCCAAATACTCAAAAGAAGCGGGGCGAGCTCCTGTTCGGGAGAGATATCAATGAAAACCTGGCAACCAAGATAACGAACTGGGGTGCCCCTCCGAATCCACTGGAAAGCCTCAACTGGCTGCCAAGTCAAGACGACACAAAAACCACACGACTTGTGCCAGTTGATCTGTGCTCTTGATGCGCGGCAGAAATTCTTTATCGCCTCCGCGAATCTCTGGAGATTCCCCACATCTCCTGAAAGGAAAGCTGTTGTGTCGTCTACAGACTCTGAGTCAAGCAACTCCTCCTGCATGCGGAGAGGAAGACGCAATCCCTAAAGCCCGGTCTCTTGGGCTGAGAGAAGGCTGCTCATGGCCTCGACCACGAATAAGAAAAGGTAGGGTGCCAAAGGACAGCCCTATCAAACCGAGTGGGAAAGGGGAAATCTGTCACCACGCGCACCTTGACTGAGAACATGGCTGTGTGAGGCTGAGTAGAGTCTTGAGACTCCACAAATCCACTCCATGGGAAATCCCATCCGATTCATTGTGCCCTCCAAAAAGCTCCAATCCACCCTATCACAAGCTTTCTCAAAGTCTAGGAGAAGCACAATGAGGTCTTGCTACCGCATCCTGGCCGAGGCTATCGCCTCCCAGAAGGTAAAGATGTTGTCCAGGATGCTCCGATCCTAAACAAAGCCTGTTTGAGTGTCGTGGATCAAGTCTAGGAGGAAAGGCTGAAGTCTCCTGCTGATGGCCTTGGCCAAGATCTTATAGGCTGTCCCTAGAAGAGTGATGGGTCTCCACTGCCGGATCTCCAATCTGTCACCACCCTCCTTGGGAATCGAGTGAATCAAGCCCTCTGAGAGCCTCTCTCGCATAGCACTTGTAACCATAATCTCATTGGAGGCAGCTCGAAGGCCGCCTTCCATGATGTCCCAATGACGAAGAAAGAGACTGGAAGCCCGTCCGCCCCCGGGCATTTGCCACTGGGAAGTGCCGTGAGTGCCTCCGCCAACTCCTCAGCAGTGAATGAGAAGGACCTGAGAGAAGGGGGAACCACCTCCCTCGTGTGCCGCCAGACCCTCTCGCGTGCATCCACTGCCTGTGGAGATAATGGAGCACCTATGACAAGAAACCGAAAGAAGTCTGTGGCAATGGCTCGCACATGGGGGGGATCTGAAACAATAGCTCAATCCTAGCCACACAACCTGTGAATGCCGTCACTCCTCCTGTGGGGGGCAGCTATATCAAAGAAATCCCCTGTGACTCTGTCACCAGCCTGAGTCCAAAATGAGACCCTGGAATAATATCTGTGCTCCACCCTCCTCTCCTCGATGGATCTAATCTCCGTACAGGCAGTAGCAAGCTGACTCTTGATCCACTGGCTATTAGGGGACCTCTCCTGAAGCCGTTGTAGAGAGACTAAACTCCTCCTCAGACTCCTGTCCTACTCCCAAAAGCCCTCCAATGCCTTCTGCAAGAAACTGTTGATCTCCCCTAGCCCCGCATCCAATGTGCACACAACAAAACCTAAGGTAAAGTCCAATCCCGTCCATATCTTCTCTATCCTACTACATATCTCGGGGTCCTGAATGAGGCTGTCCAGAATCCTAGATCTTGCATGCCTGTCATGCCTCCAGGGGTCCTCTAAGGACAAAATAACCGGAGAGTGATCAAAAAAGGAAGTGCCTGCCAGGATACCGATCATGCCCCCTCGGCTACAAGCCCCCTCATCAACATAAAACCTGTCTAGTCTAGAGAGTTTGGGGCCGGTGCTCCTCCTATCTGATCTCAAGAAGCTAAGGCTGCCGGGGCTACGCCCAAACTCTGGAAGATGCCAAGGGTCATGTCCCCTGAGTGCAAGAATCATCTCCTCCCAAGCCGAATACTCTGCTCCTGAGACTATGGGCGTGCCACCTCGAAGTCTATCCTCTGCTAGCTCTATCATGTTGAAGTCACCGCCCAAGCACCAAAAGTTAGCCTAGGGGAGGGCCTACCGGACTGTGCTCCAAAAGAGAGCTCTGCCTGCAGCGACGTTCGGAGCATAAACATTGAGGAAGCCAACGCTATCCTCTCCAATCAAAACAGTAATCCACTGTGCGCGCCTCGGGAGTATGACTCCAAAGCCAGTCACACTGCCAACAAAAGCTGCACTAACAGAAATACACACCTCCCTACATCCTTGAGGGGCCAAAGGATGGGGACCAGAAAGTGTGACTCCTGCCTGGAAGAATCTTCCTGCATTAGCGGGTGCGCCCCTCTGAAAGGTGATGTTCCTGGAGGAATAAAATGTCTATGGGTCCCCCAATTATGGCTCTCTGAGGCTCGCCTCAGAGGACACCTCGTCTCTAAAAGCACTAAGGCCCCCCTAAACCCTGAATGTTCCATGAAACAATCCGCATATCAAACTCTGTGTGATGCGGCACTAGCAGAACTACCCTCCACTCGAAGAGTATTGGGCGAGGGTTTAGATGAGTAGTCACAATCCGTACAGGGACGAAGGCGCGCCAGGTGGGCACTGATCTTGTCCTCTATGCGACACCACTCTGTCCAACCGCGAGCGTATGCATACTCCTGACTCCATCGATCACAATGGAGGTATCTGTACGAAGGGGGAAGAGGTACCACAGCAGAAGTATGCATGAATACAAAAAGAAACACCTCTAGGCTAGAGGCCACCCTGGCCATGATCGGCTAAACCTCCAAGCTCCATCCTAGCCAAAGCCCAAAAAAGGGTGAGAATTTCGGTGATGCGAAGATCATGGAGATGGTGGGAGAGATCAACTGATGGTGGCTTCCACCAACTCAGGATCCCACTCCCTCCCTGGAGCTGCACTGAGGGGGAAAGAGAAGATCATCGCGCCATTATTTGGCGTCGAGGGTCTCGAGTGGTGAAAAACCACACATACCCGTATAGGGGCTACTGTCTCCTCAAACATATCGGTCCCTTCCGGAGCAGACATCGGAAGAAACTATAATCCACAGGCTACCCCAAGATCCTAGGGGCTCCACCTAGCGACTCTGACGGGAGGGCCCTCACCGGGGAGGTGGCAATGGTCATCTCAACCAGCTTTGAAAAGCGGTGAATCAAGCGGCGGACGGAACTCGCCAGCTGCCTCTGCTCCAGGTCAAGGGCTGTTGGGGGGCGACGGGAGTGCTCTGGAGAGGCGGATGCGAGGGGGGGGGGGAGGGGGGGGGTGGGGGAGGGGGAGGGCTCAGATGATGAAGACGGGGCAAAGTGAACTGCTATGGATAAAGTCTGTGTCGAGGATGGAGGAGGAGCGGGGGGGGCGGCGAGGAAGGGCGAAGGGGCGGAGAGGCCGGACAGGGGTGCTGCTCTGAGAGATCCATCGACGGCAGCTAGGTCATCTGTAGTTGGGGCCTGATGCTCCGCTGCTTGAGGGCTTGCCTCTCTCCCTACCCCCTGGTGAGGATCTGAACGAGAAACGAGCGGAGGAACCACCGGAGGCGGTCTCCTGGACTGCCACCGAGGGCAAGCTTTGGCTAAGTGACCCATCTGCCTACAAATGAAGCATTGACCTCGAAGGCCTGAATACTCCACGCGCTTCTGTATGGGATCGCCCGGAGGCTAGGAATAGATATACAATGTGGCATAGAATCCGGTGAGGCTCCACAAATGCGGAGGGATGGAATCCCAACTGCCCGTGCAAGGGCCGAGGCAGCGAGGCCGGGGGGGGGGAGGGGGGAGGGGGGGGGGACTCCATCACTCTCCCGGTGGCACCACCAATCACCGAGAGAAGAGAAAGGTACTCCTTCCTGAGGCTTGGGAAACAAACTATCACTAGGAAGCCTGACACGCCAGCCAGGGGATCAGACGCAAGATCGAAGCCATGATGCCACCACTAGGCAAAGAAGGTCGGCGTCGCACGCAGTGCAAGGGGGCTCAGCTACATGACTCGGTTTGACGGCATTGGCAAGTCGAACTCCACCTAGTAAAGGGTGTATATCGGTGACCTTTGCACGCTCGCCAATGAGGCTCGCCTGTAAAAGATCCCTGAGCTATCCTCGCGTAGGGCGGCTATCAACAATTTTGCAAACCAAGGTGGAGGCCTCAAGTGAGGCAACAATCGTGGTGAGAACCTAAAGATCCGCTTTCGGAAAAGGAAATGCAAGCAACAGCAGCCTCGGTCAAGGATGACAAAGCGGCTGCCATGGAGTCCTCCTGAGAGTGAAGACTAGAATAGGCCGAAACTTGCCGAAAGAGCGAAAAAACCCCAACGAGACTGGAAGCTCTACATGCACAGGAGGAGACATCAAGAAGATCTTCATCAGCATATTGGTCATCGAGGGGGGATTCTCCCTTTATTTCTAAATTCTATTTTATGTTGAGTCATGGGTTCTTTGCCCGGGTCATCCCCCAAAATCTGAATCTTTTGGACTTTTTGGGTTTGTTATATAGCCTTGATGTTATAAAAGGCATAGGTGGCTTCCTAAACTAGCCAAGGCCTGCCCACCTGTGATCACCCCTCTATCCTAAGTGAATTGTAATCATAACTAGATGTCTAGCATCTGTCATCATTGACTAGCATTGTAAACCACCATGAGTAAGACCTACAAACACTTGGATGGTCATCATAAATAGCATTGTAAACAGTAATTAGAGCTAGCGTTGACATCATAGTAGCCATGGATATTTTGTTAAGGGAGGGTTTTAGAAGTACACCAAAATATCATGTGACATGGGGGAAATGGGCATCCGTTCATTAGGTTTATATCCAGCTTGGTGTGAACACTTTAGGTGTGAACAAACTCTTAGTTAAGAGTAAAAAGATAAGGTTTGATGCCTATAAAAGGGTATTGTACTTGGTGGTTCATATCATATCATTCATAATACAATCACCTTGTGTTGTGCCCGACTTGCTCTCTCTTGTGTGCTTAAGCTTTCTCTTCTCACTCCACAACCATGGAGAGACTTCATCCTCCAAAGCTCCATGGTTGATCCTGTGATTGCCAACAGAAGCTTGACAATACCCAGGTTAGATGGCACTTAGGAGAAAGAGATGCATGCGGTTATACAAGCTCTGAAAGCTTGGCGACATTATCTTGGAACCAAGTTTGTTGTGCCGACCGACCCTGAGTCGATTAAGTACATACGTGATAGAGCTGAGTTGAGGGGGAGGAAGGCACGGTGGGCTGAATTGATGCAAGATTTTGATACGGAGATAAAGTATCGGAAGGGCAGCTTGAATAGAGTGGCAGATGCCTTGAGTAGAATTGGGGAGGTGAACTCTTTGAGCTTCACCAAGATTAGGGCTGACCTTTGACCTTTACGACTCTCTGAGAGGGCTATGTGAGACCGACACTCATCTTGGTCAATATTGGGGCAGCAGGTCCAGTCAGGAAGCTCGTTTAGACCGAGACTCAAGAGTCATGCCATCCGTGAGTGTGCCAGATGATCAATTCCTTATTTGAAATGGATTTCTCTTCCACAATGAGAAGGTTTGTGTACCAGATAACATTGAGATTAGGAAAAGGATCCTATATGAATGTCATGACGCTCCTACAGCAGGTCACCAGGGGTACAGCGAATCTATGATTTAGTAAAACAGATGTTTTACTAGCCTAAGATGAAGGCGTATATTCAGGACTATGTGGTAAAGTGTTGTCAAACAGGTGGTACTTATATTCATTTAACCCTTGTTTATTATTGTCAAGGTTTTATAACCTTAGCAGTTCACACTTATTAAAGTTGGGCATCGGCCACTCGCCTAGTGCTCGGGGCCCAAGGATAAAAGTGTTGCCAACTGAACCTTTGGGCACCCACACATGGCCTCATAATTGTGTGGACACTTAAAGGAGGTGCCCACCATTAATTATGGTGGGCTGTGCCACATGGCACAAGGGGCTTGGACCCCTCCACCTCTTCTCCCCCAATCTTCTCCACCTTTTTGCAGTTTTCCTTTTCCTAGAAGCTGGCACCCATCTCTCCCTTGCTCTCTTCTATTTTCCATTGGTCGACTAGTCCCTTCAGTACCTTCAGTGCCTGCTGCACCTGCTGTACCTTCAGTATCTGCTGTACTTTCAGTACGTGGGTACCTTCTGTACACCTGCTGTGTACCTGTTGTAGGCAAGCAATGATGTATCTGTCAGAATATGCAGCGGAGATGATGACAAAATCTGAGAACACAAGAGCAAGTGCACTGCAGAAAAAACACAGCAATGGAGAAGGAGAGAGAGAGGCATGTAACTCTGCTCTATATACACAAGAAAATCCCGAATAACTGATACAATGAGTGGGGGGCCATGGGGCCATTTTATATGGCCCCATATGAGCAGTCGGCCAGCATTAAGGACAGCCGACAGCCTCTCTGAAGTCCACGACCAGGTCAGCTTCAGTCGGCCAGCCCCAGATGGTCCACGACCTGGTCAGCTTCAGTCGGCCAGCCCCGGATGGTCCACGACCTACACCAACTTCAATCGACCAGCAGCAAAGAGAAGCAGGTTCAATCGGCTAACACCTGGACCACTCAGGACAGCCTCCCACACCTGGTAAAAAATAGAGAAAAATAGGGAAAAATATGGAGAGTAGAGAAAAATATGGAGAGTAGGGAAAAATGAGAAAACGCCTAATCCGGGCAGGCACACCCACAACAGAGGCCCTGGTGTAAATGTACAGACAAGAGATGACTTCTAACACCCCCTCAGCTCCTGGATGTGGAACCAACCCCGAGGAGCTGGAGTGCCACCAGAGCATAGCATGAGGTAGAGACTTCATGAAGAGGTCCGCCGCATTGTCCTACGTCGAACAATAAAGTAGCAAGATGTCACCAGCCAAGATCTTCTCACGTACAAAGTGATCTTGTATCTCTATGTGCTTGGTCCGGGCATGGAAGTCCGGGTTCCGAGCAATAGCTATACAGCTCTAGTTATCGCACTGGATGACTGTAGGCTCCTTCTGTGGAAACCCAATCTCGCCAAGCAACCTCCGCAGCCACACAACCTCGCAAGCAGCACCACAGGCAGCCCGGTACTCTGCCTCTCTCGATGATAAGGCAATAGTTGGCTGCCTCTTACTGCTCCAAGAAACTGCTCCTGAGCCGAGGGTAAAACTGTAGCCTGTTGTAGATCTCCTCGTGTTTGGATCTCCTCCCCAATCTGAGTCACTCCAACCTTGGAGTCTGACTCCATCCATCAATCCCCCTCCTGTGTAGAAGAGTACAAGATCCTTCGTACTCTGCAGATACCGCAAGATCCGCAATCCTGCGTCCCAATGAGACTTCGGCGTCTGCATGAATGAGCTCAACAGCCCCACGCAAAAGCTCAAGTCCAATCTGGTGTTTAGCAACAAGATCAATGAACCAACCAGCTTCCGATACAGGGAGGCATCAACTGGCTCACAAGGATCATTCACCGTCAACTTTGTGTTCGGGTCCATCATCGACGTAATAGGCTTGCAGTTCTCCATCCCAAAGGCCTCAAGCAACTCATGAACATACCGGTACTGAGAGACAAAGAACCCCCTCTGGGTCTGCCAGATCTCCAATCCCAAGAAGAAGTGGAGTAAGCCTAAGTCGATCATCCCAAACTCCTTTGACAAGGCAGCCTTTGTCACTCCAATGTGCTCCACATGACCGCCAGTGAGAATGAGATCATCCACATAAAGGATGATTAATGTAACCATGCCGCGTTCCCGAAAGAGATACAGGTTGGGATCCGCAACCAATCTCTGAAATCCAGTCCGGAGAAAGAAGGAATCAATCTTTTGATTCCAAGCCCTAGGAGCCTGTTTAAGACCATACAAGGCCTTCCTTAACCTGTAAACCATCCCTTCTGATCCTGGAACCACAAAGCTTGGAGGTTGCTCAACATACACCTCCTCCTGCAGGTCACCATTAAGGGACACAGATTTGACATCCATCTGATACACCGGCCACCTCTGAGAAGAAGAAAGGCCAAGAACGGTCCGAATCGTGGTCATCCTTGCTGTCGGTGCAAAGGTATCCTCATAGTCAATGCCTGGCCGCTGAGCATAACCCTTAGCCACGAGCCTGGCTTTGTGTTTGTCCACCGACCCATCTAACGCATATTTGGTCTTAAAGACCCATTTGACACCAATGACTGACCGTTTTGACGGCCTTGGAACCAACTCCCAAGTGTTGTTCTTCTCGATGGCATCCAGTTCCACCTGCATGGCTTTCCTCCAAGTATCCTGTGCAAGGGCTTCCTTAACGGAAGTGGGCTCTTTGTCCCGCATGATACAAGACATCAAAGCATAGTTTACCTGTAAAAGCTTCGCTGAATGACTTTTGTCACGGACTCTGTGCGATCTTCGAGGTCCGTCCTCTGTGGTCCATTCGGAGGGAAGCTCCGTGACACCTGACTCCCAAAGGGTGTCTACTAACCACCTGGGTACTCGAACAGAACACGGAGCCTCCTACTGCTGTGGGGGCTCAACCTTCTGAACTGACTGTTGTGGTTGTCCAGCTAGAACAATGGACTGGGAATCATCATCACGATCCTCTGGGTCTCCAAGAAGTGGCGGCTCATCCACAGTGGAAATCGTAACATGCTAATCAAAGACCACATCCCTGCTGACAGCAATCTCATTCCTCTCTGGATCAAACAATCTGTATCCCTTGGAAAGAGAGTTATATCCCACAAATATAAGCTTTTGGGACTTGGAGTCGAGCTTCCCCCTCTGCTTCTTTGGAATGTGTACATACGCATCGCTCCCAAACACACGGAAGTGGGAGACGTCAGGTTTCCTGCCAAAGTATGCCTCAAAGGGAGTCATGTTAGGTACTGAAGTCGTCGGAGAACGGTTGAGGATATGGACAGCCGTAGCCATAGCCTCTCCCCAAAGTGGACGAGAAAGATCACGATGCTCCAGCATCATCCTCACCATCTCCACCACAATCATGTTCTTACGTTCTACCACTCCATTCTTGATGGCGAACCTGTTTGGCCAGTTCCCTCTTGATGCCATGATCTGCACAAAATCTAATGAAAGCATTTGAAGAGAATTCACCTCCTTTGTCAGCCCTGAGAGTCTTTACCTGCAATCCACACTCTTTCTCCACTATCACATGCCACTCCTTGAACCGAGCAAAGGCTTGGTCCTTCTGAGAAAGGAAATAGACCATGTGAATCTCGAACAATCAACATGCAGCATAAAATATAGAGATCCTCCCAAGGATGGTGTCTGCATAGGTCCACACAAGTCGGTGTGAACCAACTCCAATGGTTTCGAGGCCCGCCTGGAAGCCTGCTTCGGAAAGGATTCCATGTGCTACTTACCACGTATGCAAGAACTGCAACATCCTTGCCTGCTGCCAACATCTGGCAAGCCAACCACCATCTGGTCCCGGAAAGCTCGCCGCAGCGCATCCACATTTAAGTGGCCAAACCAAAAGTGCCACAAGTCACCAACCTGAGAACCTATCAATGAGGAGAGTGCGGAGAGTTTGTAGATACCATTCTTCACGCCGCCTTCCCAAACAACCTGGCCAGTCTCGCGGTTCCTTAGAGCAACTGAATCCTCCTCAAATTCCACCCGGAAGCCAGTCTTGCAAACCTCATGCACTGACAATAGATGAAAACCAAGTGCTGGGACGTAAAGAACACGAGAGAAATGCATAACCCCCTTGCCATTAGGAATGATCTATCAAAAGTGCGCAGTGGAAATGATGACCAGATCTGGGGATACAAGAGCAAAAACGCAATGCAGAAAATAACAGCACAAGAGAGAGAGAGAGAGATAGAGGCGTGGAACTCTGCTCTATATACACAAGAAGAATCCCGAAAATGATACAAAATGTGGCAAGGGATTGGGGGCCATTTTATATGGCCCCCCTACAGCAGTCGGCGTGCTGTAGGGCAGCCGACAGGCTCAGCATCTCCACGAGCAGCCACATGTACCAATCGGCCAGCTGTCCTGAGTCGGCCAGCACACATCTGTGGTCGGGTACATGCAGGTACAGTCGGCCAGAAGCTAGAGCCTCTTGCCAGCTCAGGACTACCACCCAAGCCACAGAAAAATAGAAAAAAATGTGGGGAAAAATATGGGGAGTGAGGAAAAATGATAAGACACCTACAAAGGGCAGGCACACACACAACAGAGGCCCTGGTGTATATGTATAGACAAGAGATGACTTCTAACACCCCCTCGCAGCTCCTGGCTGTGAAACCAACCACAGGGAGCTGGGATGCCGCCTAAGCGAATCCTAAGATAGCGACTTCGTGAAGAGATCCACCGTATTGTCCTCTGTCGAACAGAACTCTAGCAGGATGTCATCAGCAACGATCTATTCACGAACAAAGTGCGTCTGGATGATCATGGGTTCCTCTAGTGGAAGCCCAATCCTGCAATGCAACCTCTGCAACCTCACCACCTCACAAGCAACCCGGTACTCTGCCTCTGTCACTAACAAGGCAAAAGATGACTGCCTCTTACTGCTCCAAAAAACTGCTCCTGGGCCTGAAGTAGATCTCTTCGTGTCCGGATCTCCTCCCCAAACAGAGTCACTCCAACCGTGGAGTCGGACTCCATCAATCAATCCCCCTCCTGTGTAAAAGAGTCCATGATCCTTCGCATGCAGAAACCACAAGATACGCAATCCTGCCTCCCAAAGAGTCATCTGCAACCATGAGCTCAACTGCCTCATCAGGAAGCTCCCGTCCAATCTGGTGTCCATCAACCAAAACAATGAACCATTCTGCTTCTGAGTCAAAGAGGCATCACACTGTTCACAAGGATCAACACCTGTTACGGTGCAAAGCCTAGTCCTGGAAACCTGTTGAAGGCCACGCAAGGCCTTCTGAAACCTGTCAACCACCCCCTCTGAATCCAGAACCACAAAGCCTGGAGTATGCACCTCCTTCTGCAAGTAATCAACTGCCACCTGCCTGGCTTTCCGAAAGGTCCCCGTGGAAAGAACATCCTCATCTACAGGAGTTTCTTTGTCCCGAATACTACGAGACATCAGAACATAAGTTACCTCTTCAGTTTCCTCTGGCTGACGAACACAAGAACCACCAACATAAGTTACCTCTTCAGTTTCCTCTGACTGACGAACACAAGAACCACCAACATCAATACTAGAAAGTTCCTGCCAACTGCTGCCATCAACTGGCAAGCTATCCACCATCTGGTCCCGGAAAGCCTGTACCTGCACATGTCCACACTTAAGTGGCCATTACCAGACTGCCACTCATCACAAACCTGAGGACCTAGGAGAGAGAGTGCTGAAAGCTTGTAAACTCCATTCTCCACTCCGCCTTCCCAAACCACCTGGCCTGTTGCTTTGTCTCGAAGAGCAACAAAATGATCATCAAACTCCACCCGTACGCCAATCTTGCAAACCTGATGCACTGACAACAGATGAAAACCAAGTGACGAAACATACAACACCTGGGAGGAATGCTTCCCCCCTCTGCCATCGGGAACCATCTCCATCCTGCCCTCACTGTGAACTGGGATAGTGGATGTATCCCCAGTAAGAATGTGACCATAATACCTGCAGAGATCCTGTAACTCTGAACGAGAAGGAGTCATGTGCCTAGAAGCACCACTGTCTAGAATCCACTCCCGAGTATCCATTGCGGAGAATCCTCCAACCTCCTCCCTGCCTGAAGAAAATGAACCATCGGTGTCCATCACCTCCAGGTGCACAAAAGCCGGAGTCTTCATGATTGCTGCTGAGGAATCTTCACCCTTCTCGGTCTTCCGCTTGGGACACTGCCTCCAATAGTGGCCTTTCTCGCCACAATCATTACAAGTCCTCTCTGCCTTTAGTTTCTTGCAGTCAATAATGGACTTCTTCAAAGAAGGCTTCTCCGATGAAGCTTTCCCTTTGCCCATGTTACGGCCTTTCGACCGTTGGCCAATTAAGGCCTCCGAATCTCCACCCTGAGGAGGGTTCGTGAATCGTTCCTCCTGGTCCAAGACCATGGGCACAAGCTCCTCCCACGTGATGGTGCTGAGCCTGCCACTAGTAATCAAAGACGAGTAAAATGCTGAGTACTAAGAGGGCAAATGCGACAGCAACGTTATGGCCATGTCCTCTGACGATATCTCCTTCCCAGCCTAAAGAACTTCCTGCTGAAGAGCCTGCAGCTTATTAATATGCTCCTGCATCGTCAACGACTTTGCAGGGCTCATAACCCGCATCTTTACTTCCAAGGAAATCCTCTTCATGGGCGATACCCTGTTGTAAAGAGAAGCCAAATGCTGCCATATACCTCTGGCTAGCGTCATATGCTTTACATGATTGATTACCTGCGGTGTGCAGTTGAGGAAGATAAACGAACGGACCCTGGCGTTGACACGATCCCACATCTGTGCCTGTGCCTCCCGGTCCTTTCGGATCGACAGTAACTCCCCTTCCTCTACTTCCGGCCGTGGAACCCCAACGACGACGAAATCAGCGAGGTCGTAAGACTCCAGAACAGATTCCATCATAACCTTCCATATGCCGTAGTTGTTCCCGTCCAACTGACAGTCCACCGGGAACGTGGGGAGTGTCGGGATCTTCACATGTCTCTCGGCAATCTCTAACAGATCAACCATTGCGGGGATGTACTCTGAAAAGGGTGGGTGGGTGGGAACAAAGAAGAACTTACACCTGCAAGTGGCTGTCCAACAGATCAGCCCGCCGTCCTCTTGCTTCTCCTCTTCCCGAACAGTCCACCAATCAGCAACACAACAGTCCCCCTCTTGCTCACACAAATCCCAAGAACTATCTAGAGCCTAGGCTCTGATACCATGTCAAAAGTGCGCAGCGGAAATGATGACCAGATCTGGGAATACAAGAGCAAAAACGCAATGTAGAAAATAACAGCACAAGAGAGAGAGATAGAGGCGTGTAACTCTGCTCTATATACACAAGAAGAATCCCAGAAATGATACAAAATGTGGCAAGGGACTGGGGGCCATTTTATATGGCCCTCCTACAGCAGTCGGCTTGCTGTAGGGCAGCCGACAAGCTCAACATCTCCACGACCAGCCACATGTACCAGTCGGCCAGCACACATCTGTGGTCAAGTACATGCAGGTACAGTCAGCCAACACACAACTGATGTCGGGTACATGCAGGTATAGTCGGCCAGAAGCTAGAGCCTCCTGCCAGCTCAGGACTACCACCCAAGCCACAGAAAAATAGGAAAAAATGTGGGGAAAAATACGGGGAGTGAGGAAAAATGATAAGACACCTACAAAGGGCAGGCACACCCACAACAGAGGCCCTGGTATATATGTATAGACAGGAGATGACTTCTAACATAATCTCCATCCGGCCCTCACTGTGTATTGGAATTGTGGAATTGTCGCCAATGAAAATGCGACCTGACTGCCGTTTCAGATCCAAAAAGAAGTCACGGGAAAAAGTCATGTGCCTGGAAGCACCATTGTCAAGAATCCACTCCCGAGTATCCTTTGCGGTGAAGCCAACTGCCTCCTCGCTCGAAGACGATGAAGCATCTGAGTCCATCATCTCTAAGTGCACAAAGGCTGGAGTCTTTGCAGCTGCAGTTAAAGAATCAACACTCTTACCAGTCCGCTTAGGACAATTCCTCCAATAGTGGCCTTACTCGCCACAATCATTGCAGGTCCTCTCGGCCTTCAGTTTCTCTCGGTCTGCATCAGGCTTCTTCTCAGAAGACTTCCCCGATGAAGCCTTCCCTTTGCCCTTGTTGTTGTTATTACGGCCTTTCGACCGTTGGCCAGTTAAGGCCTCCGAACCCCTATCTTGTGGAGCGTTCGTAAATCTTTTCTCTTGGTCCAAGACCATGGACACAAGCTCCTCCCGTGTGATAGTGCTGAGCCTGCCACTAGTAATCAAAGAAGAGTAGAAAGCTGAGTACTGAGAAGGCGAATGCGAGAGCAATGTGATGGCCATATCCTCTGATGATATCTCCTTCCCAGCCTAAAGAACTTCCTGCTGAAGAGCAGGCAACTTGTTAATGTGCTCCCGCATCGTCGATGACTTTGCAGGATTCATAACCCGCATCTGTACTTCCAAGGAAATCCTCTTCATGGGCGATACCCTGTTATAGAGAGCAGCCAAATGCTGCCATATACCTCTGGCCAGCATCATATGCTTGATATGATTGATTACCTGCGGTGTGCAATTGAGGAAAATGAAAGAATGGACCCTGGCATTGACACGATCCCACAACTATGCCTGTGCCTCGCGTTCCTTCCGAATCGAGGGTAACTCCCCTTCCTCTGTTAGAAGTCATCTCCTGTCTATTTTTATACACCAGGGCCTTTGTTGTGGGTGTGCCCGCACTTATGAGGTGTTTTCTCATTTTTCCCCACTCTCCGTATTTTTCCCCCATTTTTTCCTATTTTTCCTATGGCTTGGGTGGCTTCCCAGGAGGGCCCATGTGCTGGTACTGGTCCACGACTCCATATATGTGATGGCCGACTGCTAACAGCTGGCCGACTGGCTATATTTGGTGGTCGTGGAGTTTCAGGGCCAGTTGGCTGCCTTTAGCACAGGCCGACTGGGTGTTTGGGGCCATATAAAAATGGCCCCATGGCCCCCACTCCATTTAGTTGTATCATTTCTTGGGATCTTCTTGTGTATATAGAGCAGAGTTACACGCCTCTATCTCTCTCTCTCTTGTGCTGTGATTTTCTGCACTGCGTTTTGCTCGTGTTCCCAGATCTGGTCATCATCTCCGCTGCGTATTCTGACATGGTATCAGAGCCTAGGCTCTAGATAGTTCTTGGGATTTGTGTGAGCAAGAGGGGGACTGCTGTGTTGCTGATTGGTGGACCGTACGGGACTGTTCGGGAAGAGGAAAAGCAAGAGGACGGCGGGCTGATTTGCTGGACAGCCACTTGCAAGTGTTAGTTCTTCTTTGTTCCCACCCACCCACCCACCCTTTTCAGAGTACATCCCCGCAATGGCAGATCTGTTTGAGATGGCCGAGAGGCATGTGAAGATCCCGACACTCCCCACGTTCCCGGTGGACCGTCAGTTGGATGGGAACAACTACGGCATATGGAAGGTTATGATGGAATCTGTTCTAGAGTCTTACGACCTCGCTGATTTCATCGTTGTTGGGGTTCCACGGCCGGAAGTACAGGAAGGGGAGTTACCGTCGATCCGAAAGGACCGGGAGGCTCAGACACAGATGTGGGATCGTGTCAACGCCAAGGTCCGTTCGTTTATCTTTCTCAACTGCACACCGCAGGTAATCAATCATGTAAAGCATATGACGCTGGACAGAGGTATATGGCAGCATTTGGCCTCTCTTTACAACAGGGTTTCGCCCATGAAGAGGATTTCCTTGGAAGTACAGATGCGGGTTATGAGCCCTGCAAGTCGTCGACGATGCGGGAGCATATTAACAAGCTGCAGGCTCTTCAGCAGGAAGTTCTTTAGGCTGGGAAGGAGATATCGTCAGAGGACATGGCCATAACGTTGCTGTCACACTTGCCCTCTCAGTACTCAGCATTTTACTCGTCTTTGATTACTAGTGGCAAGCTCAGCACCATCACGTGGGAGGAGCTTGTGCCCATGGTCTTGGACCAGGAGGAACGATTCACGAACCCTCCTCAGGGTGGAGGTTCGGAGGCCTTAACTGGCCAACGGTCGAAAGGCCGTAACACAGGCAAAGGGAAGGCTTCGTCGGAGAAGTCTTCTGAGAAGAAGTCCGTTACTGACCACGAGAAACTAAAGGCACAGAGGACCTGTAATGATTGTGGCAAGAAAGGCCACTATTGGAGGCAGTGTCCCAAGCGGAAGACCGAGAAGGGTGAAGATTCCTCAGCAGCAATCATGAAGACTCTGGCTTTTGTGCACCTGGAGGTGGTGGACACTGATGTTTCATTTTCTTCAGGCAGGGAGGAGATTGGAGGACTCTCCGCAACGGATACTCGGGAGTGGATTCTAGATAGTGGTGCTTCCAGGCACATGACTCCTTCCCGTTCCGGTTTACAGGATCTCTGCAGGCTTTCTGGTCACATTCTTACTGGGGATACATCCACTATCCCAGTTCACAGTGAGGGCAGGATGGAGATAGTTCCCGATGGCAGAGGGGGGAAGCATTCCTCCCAGGTGTTGTATGTTCCGCCACTTGGTTTTCATCTGTTGTCAGTGCATCAGGTTTGCAAGACTGGCGTACGGGTGGAGTTTGATAAGCACTTTGTTGCTCTCCGGGACAAAGCAACAGGCCAGGTAGTTTGGAAAGGCGGAGTGGAGAATGGAGTTTACAAGCTTTCAGCACTCTCTCTCTCAGGTCCTCAGGTTTGTGATGAGTGGCAGTTTGGTAATGGCCACTTAAGTGTGGATACGCTGCAGGTGCAGGCTTTCCGCGACCAGATGGTAGATAGCTTGCCAGTAGATGGCAGCAGTTGGCAGGAACTCTCCAGTATTGATGTTGGTAGTTCTTGTGTTCGTCAGTCAGAGGAAACTGAACAGGTAGCTTATGCTATGATGTCTCGTAGTATTTGGGACAAAGAAACTCCTGTAGATGAGGATGTTCTTTCCACGGGGACCTTTTTGAAAGCCAGGCAGGTGGCAGTTGATTACTTGCAAAAGGAGGTGGTTTCTCCAGGCTTTGTGGTTCCGGATTCAGAGGGGGTGGTTGACAGGTTTCAGAAGGCCTTGCGTGGTCTTCATCAAGTTTCCAGGACTTGTTTTTGCACTGTAACAGGTGTTGATCCTTGTGAGCAGTGTGATGCCTTTTTGACTCAGAAGCAGAATGGTTCATTGATCTGGTTGATGGACACCAGATTGGACGGGAGCTTCCTAATGAGGCAGTTGAGCTCATGGTTGCAGATGACTCTTTGGGAGGCAGGATTGCGTTTCCTGTGGTTTCTGCGGCATGCGAAGGATCGTGGACTCTTTTACACAGGAGGGGGATTGATTGATGGAGTCCGACTCCACGGTTGGAGTGACTCAGTTTGGGGAGGAGATCCAGACACGAGAAGATCTACTTCAGGCCCAGGAGCAGTTATACGTAGCAGTAAGAGGCAGTCATCTTTTGCCTTGTCGAGGAGAGAGGCAAAGTACCGGGCTGTTTGTGATGCTGCTTGTGAGGTGGTGAGGATGCAGAGGTTGCATTGCAGGTTTGGGCTTCCACTGGAGGAACCCATGGTCATCCAGAGGCACTTTGTTCATGAACAGATCGTTGCTGATGACATCTTGCTAGAGTTCTGTTCGACGGAGGACAGTACGGTGGACCTCTTCACAAAGTCCCTATCTCAGGATTTGCTCAGGCGGCACCCCAGCTCCCTGTGGTTGGTTTTACAGCCAGGAGCAGAGAGGGGGTGTTAGAAGTCATCTCCTGTCTATTTTTATACACCAAGGCCTTTGTTGTGGGGTGTGCCCGCCCTTATAAGGTGTTTTCTCATTTTTTCCCACTCTCCGTATTTTTCTCCTATTTTTTCCTATTTTTCCTATGGCTTGGGTGGCTTCCCAGGGTTGGCAGGATGGCCCATGTGCTGGTACTAGTCCATGGCCGACTGGGTGTTTGGGGCCATATAAAATGACACCATGGCCCCCACTCCATTTAGCTGTATTATTTCTCGGGATCTTCTTGTGTATATAGAGCAGAGTTACACGCCTCTATCTCTCTCTCTCTTGTGCTGTGATTTTCTGCACTGCATTTTGCTCTCGTGTTCCCAGATTTGGTCATCATCTCCGCTGCGTATTCTGACATCCTCTTACTCCGGCCGTGGAACCCCAACAACAATGAAATCAGCAAGGTGATAAGACTCCAAAACAGATTCCATCATTACCTTTCATATGCCGTAGTTGTTCCCGTCCAACTGACGGTCCACTGGGAACATGGGGAGTGTCCGGATCTTCACGTGCTTCTCAGCCATCTCAAGTAAAACTGCCATTGCGGGGATGTAACTGAAAAGGGTGGGTGGGTGGGAAAAAAAAAGAACTTAAACCTGCAAGTAGCTGTCTAGCAAATCAGCCCGCCTTCCTCTTGCTTCTCCTCTTCCCAAACAGTCCACCAATCAGCAACAAAACAACCCCCCTCTTGCTCACACAATTCCCAAGATCCATCAAGAGCCTAGAGCTCTGATACCATGTCAGAATATGCAGCGGATATGATGACAAAATCTGAGAACACAAGAGCAAGTGCACTGCCAAAAAAACACAGCAATGGAGAAGGAGAGAGAGAGAGAGAGAGAGAGAGAGAGGCGTGTAACTCTGCTCTATATACACAAGAAAATCCCGAATAACTGATACAATGAGTGGGGGGCCATGGGGCCATTTTATATGGCCCCATATGAGCAGTCGGCCAACATTAAGGACAGCCGACAGCCTCTCTAAAGTCCACGACCTAGTCAGCTTCAGTCGGCCAGCCCCAGATGGTCCACGACCTAGTCAGCTTCAGTCGGCCAACCCCAGATGGTCCACGACCTGCACCAGCTTCAGTCGGCCAGCAGCAGAGAGAAAAGCAGGACCAATCGGCTAACACATGGACCACTCAAGACAGCCTCCCACACCTGGCAAAAAATAGAGAAAAATAGAGAAAATTATGGAGAGTGGGGAAAAATGAGAAAACACCTAATCCGGGCGGGCACACCTACAACAGAGGCCCTGGTGTAAATGTACAGACAAGAGATGACTTCTAACAGTATCTTTCAGTGATTATATGTATTGTGGCTAGTTCATTTTAGTGTTGACGAGTGTATTGTTCATGAGACAGTGCCCAAGGACGTTCACACCTAGTCGGTGTAGGTCAGTCAGCCGCTAAGCTATCAATTGCACTCAACATCTCTTTCAATCTACAAACATGAAATACAAAACACATGTGAACTCCATCTAGGAGATGCAATTTGTAAGCCACCTCATGGATCTTTTTCAAGATTAAATAAGGTCCAGAATAACTCGAAGTTCCCAGGACTTTAGTTTGGTTAGCATAGAATTGTCCTACTCTATTCTACACACCCCGTATGCTCTCTCTTGCAAACTGCAGTATCTCGTATTGTTGTTTCAAGAAGTCAACCGTAGCACCAACTCAGACTTTCTCTAACTCAATCATCCACAAGGCTCTAGACAAATATCTATACATCAACATAAAAGGCCACATCTTAGTAGCAAAATGCTTTCCTTTAATCTTCCCAATTAGCCAGCATGAAAATCCTTCACATACCCCTAGACCCACTACAATCAGTTAGCACAAAATCCTTCACGTGTCCTTGGGTATGTACTATGAAGTCAAAATGCAGATTGTTGTATGATCTTTCCAATTAACCAGCAAGAAACCCTTCACTATCCCTACATCAATTACATCCTCTCTATTTACAACAATGAATGTGAGGCATGCAATCTTGAGACTGGGTAATAAGAGAGTTAAGGACCATGAGGTTCTGGATACATAGATTTTTGCCTATAAATGGAATCCAAGATCCTGCAACCTCGGCCACCACCAACACTACATTCAGCTTTACGAAGAAGGGGATTCTATAGAGCCAGGCAATTACTGAACTATCAAGGTTATTCGTAAAATGACCAAGACATGTGCAAAATAGAAATGCTTGAGGAGTCTCCTTGTATATGAGATATATACTCTTCTTGTGTAGTAGGCACGTTGATGATGTGACCAATTTCCCATGACATTTAAGTAATGACTAGCACCTGTATCTTCAAGTGCTATCCCAGTTACAATGTAGTCTTTTTGTGGGAATTCCAACTAAATTAGAGCTACTTCAGAGGCAGGTTTTGATTTGACTTGGTCAATAGGGGCTCTAGCTGCCTACATGCGTAATATCTCTGAACAATAGCCTGAGCTTGCTAGAGGTAAAAACATGGGTACGAGAAAGGAGGGGAAAGCTAATATAACCAACTCCAAAAACATGTCAGAGTGCACAAAACATGTATAAAGTAATAAACACATGATCCTTCGGACTTGACCTCTTCATAGAAGAAATAATCATCGCAGACTTGAATGATCAACTTTTCCCATCGCCTTCCCAGCTTGATACCGTATCGGGAATCCTTTAAGCCCTTGAAATGCTGTGCATATCTTCCACTTGCCAGAGTCTGGAATATAATCAGAGTCTCATCAAGATCCCAAACAAATACCCTGCTTGCACTTGCACTGGCTCCGTCTGATCTCTGCCCGCTATGTTCTGTCATGCCTGGGGATGCTATGCTTCATCTGACCAATCGGACTGCCCGTCGTCCGCTCTCATATAACGTGAACCAAAATAGTTGTCTACCAGGCAAAAAAAACAAAACAAAACAAAACAAAAACTCACATAATCTCTTAAAGTGGTTTAATTCATGAAAAAAAAGTTGGGAATATTCTTGGAGGAGACAAGGTTAATGCTTTAAAAACCACCAATGCTTTAATCAACATTGGGTTCTCCTTGAGCCACCAAGTAGGATTTAGCACGATATGAGGTAGGTGGAAGACCGATACTCTCACGTGGCTATGCATGCAACAGTACCACAGTTGCTTTACGCGATTGCATGCTTAGCGCATGCATGTAATAACGAAGCGATAGTTGGCGGCTCGGATCAACTAGAAGAGGCTAGAGAGGGGGGGTGGGGAGAATGGGAATCGGACGACGAAATGAAGAGAGAAAGGGAAGACAATGGAGAAGAATGGCTCGCGAAGAAGCGACAATAGGATTTTTAGCCCTCTTGGGGAGGATAGTGAGACCTCCTCCATGGGGAGGTTCAATTGGCAAGTGGATATTGCTTTGAGGGAGCTTCAAACAGGGGCTAAGGAGATGAGGACAGAGAGAGGAGGGGAAGAAGGGCTAGAGATAGAGATGGTTCCTGCTACTACTGCTTTAGAATAAATAAGGTAAACAAGATTAGAGGATGCACTTGGAATGTTAAAGAGGTTTGAAGGACAAAAAAAAATTGCAACCTTTTGGGGGATGGTGAAAGATTGGAATCTATCCATAATGACTATCCAAGAACATAATTTAGTGGATACTAAATGAGGGAGGAGAGAAAGTTTAAGAGATTGGGTAGTTTTGTATGGGGGGTGAAATCAGGTTATGGTGGGGTTTTGTCTATCATTAAGAAAGACTTAAAGCCTATTATCATTGCCAACCATCCCAATGGTAGGATTCTAGCTGTGGAGATTCAGCTAGATGAAGAGAAGCTTTGGCTAATCAACATATATGGGGCTCGTAATCACAAAATTAGGGGGGAAATGTGGGAGTGGATCTATAAATTAGACATCCAATGCCCTTGTATTCTGATGGGGGATTCCAATGTGGTTGTGAAGCAACTAGACAGATGTTGGGGAAGCACAATCATGATGGGACAAGAGAAGAAGAAATGGGATAACCTTAGAGGAAAATTAGGATTGACAGATGGATGGAAACTAGGACCTTGGGGTTATGACTTGGGACACACTTATTTTAGTCTTCAATACATGGGGTCATCCTCTAGAATAGATAGAGTCTTCTTTAGCCATCCTGGAGAAAGTTTGCAAATGAGATGCAAGGCATCATCAGAAGGGTAGGCAAACTGGGAGCTCATTAGAAAAGACAAGAAAGGCAATATTGGGGGAATCTATTAGATGTTTTACAAAAGAAGAGGCAACTGAATGGCTTGTCTAGGATGGAGATGGACTAGTATTTGGAATGGGTGCACCAGAGTTTCTAGAAATTCCTTATTAAATCTGAATATCTGGTGGACTCATAAGTTTACAAGGATCTCCGGAAGATTGAATAACATAGGCTTAAGGAAACTAGGGGACATTTGGGACTTTTCCTAAGCTGGCTGAAAAGAAATATAGCAAGTTGTGAGGGAGTTCATACTACAATAGAGTGACGTTCAGCTCTTGAGATCAGTATTAGATAAGGTTGAGAAAAGCTGGTCTTCCATAGCATTTAATGAAGCCTCTTGGTTTCAGGACTGGACCTGGTTCATTGGGGTCAATCTAGATAGAATCAATACTAAGACACTGTATGAAGTGATGTGTAAATATGAAATGAATGTTAAATATTGCAACAAAGTTTGGAGAGTAAGCTGGGAGACCTGAACACCTGGAGGAAGAGGTAAAATCTGATCTAGGAAGCATTAATCCCAGTGAAAGCTCAAACCTTTTTGTGGAGAGTATGTTTGCTGGCTTAACCTCTTGGGTTTAAACTTCTCCAAGGGAATTTCATAGTTGGGACACCAGATGTAAAACATCAATTGAAGAGTGGAAACGTGCTTTTTGGGATTGTCCTACATTAAGGGGGCTCTAGGGGAAAATAGGTAAATGGGTAGAAGGCAACTTGGGGGTGAGGGGATATTGGGGGGATTGGTTACTGGGGAGATTAAGCAAGGAGGCTGATGAGATTGATCTAATATTTATATTATAAGATATTACTGCTTGTGGTGATCTGGGTTTCTAGGAACAAGTTGATATTCAATAAAGGGACCAGTCAGGGGGTAGAGGCCACTAAAATGATGTTTAAATGTGTGCATTTTTGCTAGTCTATATACTATATTAATAAAATGAATAATAATAGGTATGCTGAGGCAATTCATGCATTACAATTAGGGATTAGGTGATTCAGATCCTTGACGATGAGATGTTAATGCATACTGGGATATCCTAATGTTGCTTGATTGTTGGCAGTTCTACACATGGGATGATGTCAGAGCTAAATCCCCCAATTTTGGGCCCAGATATAAAAGATGCTATACGAAGGAAAAGCAACTAGAAGACATATTCATGGCCTTGATTGAGAACCCCCTGGGAAAAAGACCAGTAGTGAAGACATGGACAAAAGGGGAGGAGTTTGACGAATAGTCACCCAAAGGCTTCACCTCTGATGTGCTATTGTTTGCTTGTATGCAACTGGGTTTTCATTTCTCTCGGGGAAAGATCCTCCTTTGTATGGGAAGATGAGATGTGGGATATGATATGTGATCTTCTTAATAGAAAGTGGGATTAGGGGGAGTATGCAAGCATAATTTTTTTAATAAAAAAGCTGTGATTAAATTGTAAATATTAATATATTAATAAATTATTATTCCCAAAAAAACCACCAAGCTCCATCAGAGTTAAAAATAGCATGTTCTTTTCAAAGAAAATCAACAAGCATAGAGGAGATAGCTCTCTTTCTCTTATACTATTGTATAGACTCACATCCCAAGAGTGGCGAGGTATCTATGTCTTCAACAACAATTTCGAAACCTCTAGGGCTCTCTCTATAGGATCTGGCTCTCTTAGTAGGAGGGCAGAGAAACGGATCTTCTCTCTCTCTCTCTCTCTCTCTCTCTCTCTCTCTCTCTCTCTCTCTCTCTCTCTCTCTCTCTCTCTCTCTCTCTCTATATATATATATATATATATATATATATATATACACACACGTGTGTGCACGTGCACTCGTCTAGAGAAACTATTGTCTCTCTTTCCCTCACTCTCCCTCCTAAGAGCCCCATCCCACCAAGGGTGGGGGGGTAGAAGAAAAATAGGAAGACCATTTACAACATCAGGTCTCGCCCAGAAGAGGAGGAGGAGGAGGAGGAAGCGAAAAAATGTGCTTGGTTTTTAATGTCCTTAATAATAATTACAAATAAACTTTTGATCTAATTTAGAAGCAAATTACAATGGTCAGATTTGGCTTTACATGCAATATGGTTACATGTGTGTTTTTGATGTAGCACTATTGTCAACTCCTCCTTTATTCGCATGGAGGTTTGGGCATTTTGTTAACTTTTCTCCCTCCATGAGTATGCTTGCCCAAGGCCTTATCCTTCTTTGATTTTTCCCTTTATTGTCTTTATAACTTATGTTGTACACATAGCTTTTTTTAACTTGAGCAATGTGCTTAGTTTTTTATGTCCTTAATAATAATTACAAATAAATTTTTGATCTAATTTAGAAGCAAATTACAATGGTTAAATTTAGCTTTGTATGTAATATGGTTGCATGTGCGTTTTTTATGTAGCACTATTGGCAACTCCTCCTTTATTTACATGGAGGTTTGAACATTTTGTTAACTATTGCTCCCTCAATGAGTATGCTTGCCCAGGGCCTTATCCTTTGATTGTGCCCTTTGGTATCCTTGTAGCTTATGTTGTACACATGCCTCTTCCTCAACTTTACCATTCAATTTGTGATAAGGCTCTGCATTATAAGATGCTTTGATGCTTCTCTAATGTTCATTGTTTGTCATCTTTATTGTGTGTTTTTTCCTTAGCTAGCTTGTTTTGTATGTGTGTGAGTAATCTTTATAGATTTTTTTCTTTATGGTTAATAGAGGAAGCATTAACGTTAGCTCTATTAATGTATTATCTACTTCATACTCTCCTTTGCATCAAGCTTCTCTAAGTCATCATGGTACCCAAACTCCCCTTCGTCGTCTCCATTTTGCCACTTTGCTCCACCCATGGATTCTTCCAACCTTAAAGTTGCATGCAAGGCATCTCAGCAACGATTTGTAAACCATGTCGAGGATGCAAAGATTGGTGAAACATACTCCATGAATCATAATGAGTGAAGTGAAAGGTGCAATCCTCTAGAAGTAGAAGCATGTTGATTTGTATCAATTTTTCTTGAATAAAGACTATGTCTTTTACTTTATGTTATATGTGTGATTTTCCCATGCATTTTTTAAACTTTCTTCACTCCTCAAAGGAAGAGGGAGAAAAAAAAGCACTACCTCTTAGATGTAGGTGAAGAAAAAAGGCCCTTGCTTTTTTAAAATGAATCTCATAATTTGTGAGAATGTTGCAAATGCATATTTGCTTTGGAGACAAGAGGAGGCTTGCACCATCTTCACTTTCAGATTGTTGTCAAGCACATGTATACCTATCTCTCTCGTGGCTATCGTTAAATTGACGAAGAGACACATGGCATGGGATATCTATAAGTTGGTCGAAGTCTAGTGACATGTCGTGTCTATGATAGGTCGAGATGTATACCTTTGATGGTACAATCAAGAATTGTACGAAGGATCTTCACAAACCCCACTTTAAATATTTTGTTCATAATATTTGTGACAATGGAGAAGATAACCAAAGGGCAATATATATGTAAGTCCTCTATGTTCAAGGAGACAACCAAGGGGTAATAGATCTAAGTCCTCTATGGAGATAACCAAAGGCCAATAAATCTAAGTCCTTTATGGTCAAGGAGATTTTAAAAATAATGTAGGCCTCACACCCATCAATCTAATTGAGAGATTTTTCATGTATATGGATAATTATGTTAAAAAAAACATTACTCTTAATGGTACTTTGTTGATGATACTCCTGCTATATGCACATTTTGTGTACATATTCTAGGAGGCTAACCCACATTAGGCTTGTGAGCATGGGAACAAGCTCTAGTGGAGCATGGGTTAGGACTAACCTTAAGGGTTAAGGTTAGGGTCAGGCATCTAAGGGTCACACATGGGAAATGGAGAGTCAAGAGTCACTTGAGAGCCCTCCTATATAATAGGGGCATGGGGCACACTCAAAGGGAGGCCAAGGCTATGTTATCTTAGGGGCTTAAGCTATGGTCTCTTGATGTTATCTTGAGGCTAGGTTATGTTATGTTCTCTTGTGTAGAGGATCATAACTACTCACCTACCATTTTACACTATAGCTACATGCTAATGGATTGGAGTTATACCTCTTGATGGTATGGGACATCAAGGTAAAGATATGATGTACTTCATTATAATTCATATGTGCGTCCCTTGGGCTCGGGAGTGGTTGGGTGGATGAATTTATGCCTGATTTATGCATGTTTATGCATAACAATTATCTAGAGAGATCTTAGGATTTTAACAGTGGTATCAGAGCAATCTCTAGTTAATTGTTGTTTTTTTTTCTTATTGTAAATTTTTAGCATTTTTTGAAGTAAATTTTAATATTTACTAAATAAAAATATTATTTTGTTGATGATTTGTACGTGGATTATTGATATGGCAATTGAAACGTGTGTTACTAGTATTCAATGGACGAATCGACATTGCAGGGGAATTCCGTGAGTTTAATGTGTTTAAAATAAGCATTAATGAAATTTTTTACAAAAATACCACATATTTATTGTGGATATTTTTGGTAGAATGGATTCCCTAAATTTTTAGAATTTTTAGGAAAATTTTCTAAATTTTTTTGAGCATTTTTATGGTTTAAAATGTATTTTTAATGCATTTTGCGGGTTTTCCGCGGGTATGTTTTCGATTTTCTGCCAATTTTTTGCTGAAAAGTAGTATGGGGCAGTCAATTGATGCATTGGGTTCTCTCCCGTGCACGTAAAGTTCTTCTTTTTCCCAAAATCCAAATTTTTTCTTCTACTTCTCTCTCGCGCGTGTGTGAACGCCTTTTAATAGGCATGATTTGATTAAATATTAATCATAATTAAACTTTAATTATGATTAATAAAAGTTTAATTAAATCTTAATCATACTCCTCTCTAATAGAGAAGGAGAGGGTGGAGAGAGAATGGAGTGGAGAAGATGGAGAGGAGAGAAGAGTGAGGAGAGATTATTTCTCTCCCTCTCTCTCATTTCGGCGCGCAGGCCGGGGGGGACTGCGCAGCTGTCGGGCAAAAAAACGCCCCCCCCCCCCCGAAATTTTTTTTATAAGATTTTAACAAAGCTTAATTAAGTTTTTATTAAACTTTTTTTGAATAAAAAAGTGTTTTTTAAAAATTAAAAAGCTTTTCTAAGCTTTTAAAAAAAGCTTGAAAAAAAAGGAAAAAAGAGAGGTTATTTGAAATTTTTTTCACTAAATTTTTTTTTTTTGGGAATCTCTTGGCTTTCCGCTTTCCTGAAACCTTTTGGCTTTCCGAATTCCAGAAAATCTTTTGACCTTTCGGATTCCGGAAACTTTTGACCTTTCACACTCCGAATTTTTTTTTTTGTCTTTTCATTTTCTCAAAATTGTTGGCTTTCTGTATTCCAGGAAAACCATTGGGATTCCGAAATTTTTTGACCGTTCGTATTCTAAATGCGTTTGGGGTAAATTAAATTTTTTTTAAAAAATCTTGAAAATTAGTAAAAATTTAGACAAAGGTTATTTTAAATTTATGGAAAATGTGGGGTTGGTGTTTGGCATGTGGTGTGTCCATTCGGGCACCCGTGACCATTCAAATTCTTTTAAAAATATATTTTTTGACCCAAAAATTTGAAAAATCCATTAAAATTATAAATTTTCATTGGATTTGAGAATTGTTGGGCAGAATTGGAATTTTCGTGAACAATGGGATTCTCAGAAAAAATTAAGAATATTCTAGAAATTATTTTTAAAAATCCTAGAAATTGGTATTTTTAAAATATCAATAGTATTTTGGCAAATCTAATTGCTATTTTTTTTTGAAAAAATATAGGTTTGGAATGCCATAAAATAGGTTTGGTGGAATTCAAAATTATCGTATTTTGAGGCCCTATTAAATTAGGGAAATTTAGGAAAAAATCATGATAATTCTTTTTCCCGAGAATTTAATATTTTTGAGGGTTATTTAATGTTGAAGTACGTTTCCTTGTGCTGACATTAGATAGATGTGGGTTATTCGCATATTATTAATACGATTATACCTCGTACTAATAGTTATTTCTATTTGGATTAATTCTAAATGATGTTTGCATGATTTTTTACCTTTGTTTAGCCATTCTTTTTGGACATGTTCCTTAAGTTTTTCAATGATTGCTATAATCTGAGTTCAAAGTGTGTCTCACCTTTGACACTTTTCCATGAGAATTTATTTTGCACTTGTTTAAGTGTGGTCTATGCTTAATTTCTTAAGCCTAAGATAAATTCTATCATGGGTTAGTTGATCTGTTTCTTTTGGTGGATTTTATTAAATGTTTTTCAACTTTTATTTGGACTCATTAGGTTCTTCCTAGATCACTTGTGTCCAGGGGTTTTAAATGAGTGCTATGCACATGTGTTTCACTTATTACTTTGGAGTTTTGCTTGAACAACACCATGTTCATATACTCCGGATTGTTGAGTTGGCTACCAATTTTAATGTTCTTTTGGCATGATTAATGACCATTAGATGGCATGCATTGATTTTTATGATCAACTATGGTTTTTATGGATTCGAGAAGCTTCTATGCTTTTATCCATGGTTTTATAAGATCTTTTGGATAATATCATGTGCTTTAAAGGTAGCATTTGCCTTCGTTTTTTGCACGTAATTTTGGACTATGTTCCTTTTACTTTTGTACATATTCCAACTCGGATACCTAGTTGCTTATGTATCTAGGTGAGTTATTTTTTTACCCTAACTTTATTGTGTTTTGGGTAGTTATCATTAGAAAGGCACCAATAATTCAAAATTATTTTCTAATGATGTACTCGATAAGGGTTATTCCTTGATGTGGTCTCAGTAATATAGAGGTAGGTTTTAGTATGTGAAAGTTTGGGATAAGGCCATCTTATTTCTTTTATAAAGGATTTTATTCGTATCTCCTAGACGGCATATTAGGGAGTTTCAAATTGGTAAGGTATGTATGGGTGGTATCATGGTGGTATGGGAAGCTAGCGATCCCTCATATATATTATCATATGGGATAATTTGGGCTCAAGATTGTTGCTTTACTTACATCACTTAGCATGTTGACCTTAACATTCAAAGACAATCTCATTTTTTGAATTCATTTAAAGTTATTGTGTGGGCATTCTATAGATAAACTTCTTTTATCTATAGCCTGCATGTATTGATGAGTGTAATCTCGTCAACATTTTCACTTGTTGAAATCTATTTCTTTAGAGTTCAATGAGTTTATCTTTTTGTGTTTGGATTAAGGAAATTTAGATTCTTCCTTTGTTGGCATTTCTTTCTCTAGTTCCATACTTTAGGTGATTTATACAGTCCACCTGATGGTTTACGGATGTACATATGTGACTCATCGAGACGTTGATGACTCTCTATGTTGATATGGGTAACTCGGAACACCGATAATTCCATGTGCAGATGTGGGTACGTCGGGGCACCGATGAATCCCTGGTTACTGCTGTTATAATGCCATGTTTTCCTACTTTATTCCGAATGGTTTACAACGAGAAAATTACTTTGAGTATGAATTCTTATGATCATCCGCCGCCGCAAGTCTGACGGGCAAACAGGGCGTATGAATCAGATTGTAGAGGTATGCTTCGTACATATGTCTCTAGAAAAGCATCAAATTGAAAAAAATATCTTCCAATGATGGATTTGCCTATAATAGTTTTAAACATACGACTATTGGTTTTAGTCCATTCATGCTTATGTATGGGTATCAACCTAGGGCACCTATTGATGTCGGTCTTAAAAGGACATCGAGCTTGATGCATCGAGGGATTTCTTACGTGATATGTAGGAAATGCTGACCGAAGCTCGGGATTCTATCAGGAGGGCTTAGGATAGGGCACGGTTGATATGTAGGAAATGCTGACCGAAGCTCGGGATTCTATCAGGAGGGCTTAGGATAGGGCACGGTTCTATGCTGATAGAGGATGCTCAATTTTGTTCTTTTGAACCAGGAGCGTTGGTTTATTTAAATGTTCCTAAAGATTTTCAGACTTTGTCAAAAGGAAAATGATCGAATTTATCTCTTAGATATTGTGGTCCATTTCGATTTATACATCGGATTGGCACGGTTGCGCATGAACTTAAACTACCTCCACATGGTAGAGTTCATCCAGTCTTTCATATCAGTAAATTGAAAGGGAAACTGGGAGGTGAGGATAACATAGTTACTCCTCAAGAACCCGTTGAAGTCGAAGAATTATCCTATGTTCCACATGAACCTAATAAGGTACTTGAATTCAGGGAAAGGAAACTTTGTAGTTGACTAATGCCTGAGGTTAAAATTAGGTGAAAAGATAGGGAAATAGAGGATTCGACTTGGGAGTCGGTTGATATTGTTCAATGCAGTTCTCCTTCTTTTCATTGCAAGAGTGCAATGTTTTGAGAGAAGGGGAAGTATGTTATATGCACATTATGTGCACATATACTAGGAGGCTAACCCACATTAGGCTTGTGACCATGGGAGCATGGGAACAAGCTCTAGTGGAGCATGGGTTAGGAGACTAACCTTAAGGGTTAAGGTTAGGGTCAGGCATCCAAGGGTCACACATGGGAAATGGAGAGTCGAGTCACTTGAGGGCCCTCCTATATAATAGGGGCATGGGGCACACTCAAAGGGAGGCTAAGGCTATGTTATCTTGGGGGCTTAGGCTATGGTCTCTTGATGTTATCTTGAGGCTAGGTTATGTTATGTTCTCTTGTGTAGAGGATCGTAACTACTCACCTACCATTTCACACTATAGCTACATGCTGATGGATTGGAGTTATACCTCTTGATGGTATGGGACATCAAGGTAAAGGTATGATGTACTTCATTATAATTCATGTGTGCATCCCTTGGGCTCGGGGGTGGTCGGGTGAATGAGTTTATGCCGGATTTATGCCTGTTTATGCATAACAATTATCTAAATAGATCTTAGGGTTTTAACAACTCCACACATGTTGCCTCATGTTGTCATGTTGCCTCATGGATCATTCCAAGAACAAGCAACGACATGGATTCTACCTTCAGCGCTTGGGTAGTTTGGAAAGTTTTGAGAAGATGCCCGAGAGTATGTCAATAATGTTAATATATGCCGTATTTTTTTCATAGATCATTCCATGAGAAGGTAGATTAGGTATATATTTTAAGCACAAAGTTGTCCTTGGCAGTGACATGAGTGATGGACGAAGCTCATAAAGAAGGCTAATGTTATAATCCATTCACTGAAGGGCAAGATTAGTGATGATGACATCTATGTGGACGTCAATAATGTATTGGTTCCATACATATTAGTAATGATGACATCAATATGGACATCAATGATGTATTGGTTCCATATTATTTTGCAAATAACACATTGTACCAAGTGTCTGTGAAGGAAAGAGATAAATTTATTCCTCTGCCACCTCACCGGGATACTTTCATGGGACTGTCTTTCAACACATGGTGCTTTTACTTCACAAATGACTTGTTTGGCCCCTTTCTCAATCCTCTTTGAAGATGCGTAATCTTTCTTGGTCTTTACAGTTCTTTAATCATTGTGTTTAGTATAAATATCACCTTCTTTATACATTTGATCAAAAACTTCTCATCTCTTTTTTCTTTCAACACATGGTTCTTTTACTTCACAAATGACTTTTTTGGCCCCTTTTCAAATCCTCTTTGAAGATGTGTGATCTTTCTTGTTTTTTAAGGTTTTTTTAATCATTATTTTTAGTATAAATATCACTGTCTTTATACATTTCGATCAAAATCTTCTCATCTCTTGTTAATTAAATATATATTACATATGTTTCAAGTTTTAAATTTCCTTTTATAACACATTTGATTCAAATCTTCTATATTATTGTGCATTAAGAACTTCACAATTTCTTAATGGTGGACAAAATTTGTAATAGATGGTCATGTGCATGATTTCTAAATTCTCCTTGACTTCCAGTCTTAATTCTTGGTTTGCTCTTATTTGAAGTTTTATGCTAAGGTCTTAACCTTACGAATGCTCATATTCATTAAGTGGAGTGTTAGTCTCATTTAGTAAATATATACATGAAACTATCGAGTGAATATAAATACATAGAAGGAAAAAGTAGATGCTTATTAGATTAATATGTCTTATACAAGAGGCTGCACTTTGAATCATAGCTCATAGTTATATGGTATCTGAATTAAGATTAAAGGATGAATTCAAGCCTGCGAATAAACTATTCATGCATTGTGAATTTGGTCATATGTTCATAAGCGTGCAAGTTTATTTTAACATGGTATATATTTCCCTCATTCTCTTGGGTAACCATGGAGATTGTATACATCATTAATTGACTAGATGTGCAGGGGTCAAACTAGATTGTATACATCATTAATGACTAGATGTGCAAGGGTCAAACTAGATTAAATTCCTTGAAAACGATAATGTTGTGTAAAATTGGATATTTTTTGTTGGAGTGGATACTCTAAAGTGGACAATAACTATTATGTATGTACTAGTAGGGATCATTAGACAAAAATGACAGTTTTCTCTTACATATCATGACATCCCAATGCAAGCCCCAATTGTTATACATCGGAGAAATAAAAAAATGACGGTTGATTAGTCAATGTTAAAATTTTGATGAGATTGTTGGCAATTAACATTGAGACCAAGGAGAGAGAAAACATAAGTCAGTTTGTAAGAACTCAAAGCCATAAGTATGGGTAGTATCAAGTGTTTGGAGGTCATTGTTCCTCATTTAGACTATGGTGGATGATGGAAAATATTATGATAATGGATCATTCTTAGTTGGATAGTCAAGTTAAAGATGTGTTTATGGACCCAATTATTTTTGTTATGGACATGTGTTTTTTATAACCCTAATGAAAAGTGTGGTACTCTCCATTAGTGGTAAAATTTTCTCATGTTTGGCACAAATGCATATAATGTGTTACTATTGGGCCTTAAGAATGCAAATTGTGAGAGATAGTTGAATGATAGTCTCATTACATGATTGCATAATGGATATTAAAGGTTTTAGTTAAATATGTTAGTGTGTTAAGGAACATAAGTCTTTCCCCATTTATTCTCTTCGTAAAGGTGCGTGTACCAATAGATTATCACATAAATCTTATCAAACAACATTCATTATTCCACCAAAGTCAACCATACTATTGACTTGTGAAAATGACTCGTATAAGATGCTTGGGTAGAATGGAAGACTTAACTTGAGTAAGTACAAGTACGCTAACTTGCTCAACAAGACCTACTGCATTATATGTGAGTGCATGGATGAACTAAAAAAGGAGTTTTGGACTATTCATGAGGATGTGTGCTTAAACACTAATACTTAGATTAGTCCCAAAAGATTAGGTTAATTAACAAAAAATAACTAGGTTAGATAATAGTTGGAGAGCTAAGGATAGATTGGGATCTCTTGTAGCATTATATGGTAGTGATGTGTGTGAACACACTTAGGACCGCCAGGGCACTTTTTCCCTCACTAGGAGGTTTTTTCCCCCCGTGCATATTTACACCCTCTTATCTACACATTTTGGGGTGTGTACTTATCTTTTGTATCTGGCACACATTTGTTCATTCTAATCTAGTGAGTTTGTGTGCTCTCAAGCTTTTCTATCTTGCGTGTGTGCATTGTTGCAACCCTAACCCTAATTTCAACAATTGGTATTAGAGCTAGCTTCCTTGACACTTGATCTAGTAGTCTTCCTCCCTCCTCACGACCCTATCTTTACGTTTCCAATTGAGATACCCTCTTAGGAGAAGAAGGTGTATATTGTAGTGTGATGTATACAATGTATACAACATTTCTAGGGTTCGTGGCGCGTGATTTGGGCGCGTTTTGGGCACCGCAAGGTTTCTGCAGATGTTCTGGAGAGGCATCGTTTTGGATTGCTTCTGCTCGATTGGGCTGTGTAGTAGTGGCAAAGATTTGGTGTGCAACAACATCTATAGTGTCTTCAACAACATCGATCATTATACGTTTGCCAGTAACACTCTATTCTCTACTTTGTGTTAATTTTCATACACTTTACAGGTGATTCAGTCAGTTTGGCAGCCATCCAAGGTTGCATTCAGTGATGAATACTGAGTACTTGCCGTGTGTTGAGAGATTTTGCATTTGGTAGAAAGTTATGGTGGTGTGTAGCAACAGAGTACTTCCCGTGTGTTGAAAGATTTTGCATTTGGTAGAAAGTCATGTGGCTAGTAGTAGTGATGTATTCAACATGTTGTCTACTGCTACTGAGGATAAACTTGATGGGACTAACTACCCATTGTGGTCCTATATGATGAGGCATGTATTGGTTGCTAAAGGCCTTTAGAATATGGTCAGTGGTAGTGAAACTCGTCTTGTTTCACAACTACCAGTGCAACTAGGTGCTGCATGTACATCTTAAGTAGAATCTGATACAGATGTGGCTCCTCCTCCACATGCACCACCAGTACCTCTCCCACTGCTGCTCAAACGAGATGGGATGGAAGAGATGCACAGGCACATGCATCGCTTGCACTTTCTATGAAGCGAAGCATTATTCCTTATATTCGGTCATGTAAGACTTCAAAACAGGCATGAGATACACTTGTTGCATTATACCAGGTGCACAATGAAGCACATGTTGCATATCTACACAAATAGTTGGAGTCTAAGCACATGAATGAGGGAGACTCAATGGACAACTTCTTGACCAATATCAAAGATTTTAAGGAGCAGCTTGCTAGTGTGGATAAGATATATCCTGATAGTACATTGGTGCCCACAGTTCTCAACGCATTGCCGGATTCTTATCAGAGTTTTGCCTCTACCCTTAGACTCATGATGATGAAGGGAAATCCAAATGCCCTTAGCAAAACATATCTAATATGCGAGTTGGTGACCAAGCTTTTGTTGCTAATTAGAAAGGCAAAGGTAAAGCTTCTTCGCATGGTGGCTATAAACCAAAATCAGAATCCTCAGGTAAGGATGCAGAGAAAGAAGGTGATAAGCCTAAAAAGAAGGGCAAGTGTCACACTGCAAGAAACTAGGGTACTACATACATGAGTGCAAGAAAAGGCTAGAGAAGGAGAAAAAGAAAGAATCGGGCATGGCTGTGGCTAATGCATCTGCACCAAGTGCAGAGAAGAAAGAATCTACAAGTTTTGCTCAAGATGATTGGGCATGGACTGTACATTGCAGTTATAACCCTTCTGTTCTTCATGATGTATGCATGGCATTGGTAGAATCGGATGCTTGGTACTTTGACAATGGTGCTAGTAAGCACATTACTTCACAAAAAGGTTTGTTCTCATCGTTGGAATCTGTCCCAAGTGCACGAACTGTCACACATGTGCAAAGGGTTCATCATATCTTGTCAAAGGAGTTGGTAGAGTTGTACTCACTACTGTAAATGGGGACGCATTTACTCTTTCGAAAGTTTTATATGTGCCAGGCATTAAGAAGAACTTGCTGTCAATTTTAGCCTTAGCCTTGTTAGGCTTGACGGTGAAATTTATGGATGACAAATGTACAGTTCATGATAGAAATGATGGTTATTCTATCATTACCTGAAGTACCTTATTTTATGGCCTATACAAGATGGATGTATGTAAGAAGTTGCAACATGATGCTTGCTCCGCCTACGACTCATGCTATGAGTGATGTAGAATTATGGCATGCACAATTTGGCCATCTGAATTATGGCAGTTTGTTACGCCTTCAAAGGCATGATATGGTGTCTTAGTTGCCAACTCTTGAGACCCCTACTAGAAATTACAGCTTATACATAGTGATGTATGTGGTCCTATGAGGACACGATCTATTGGGGGATATCTCTACTTCGTCACTTTTATTGTTGATTACTCCAGATATAGCTGGGTGTATCAATTAAAGCAGAAGCCAGAGGTTTTTATGTGCTTTAGGCACTTTGTATGCATGGCTGAAAATGCATGTGGATGAAAAGTTGGCACCCTTCATTCAGATCGAGGGGGGAAGTATATGTCCAAGGAATTTCATGCATATATGGCTGAAAAGGCATAAGGCATCAATGCACAATGCCATACACACCTCAACAAAATGGTGTGGCTGAGAGGAAGAACATATCTCTCATGAAGATGGCACGATGTATGGTGAAAGCCCAAGATTTACCTCATGGTTTTTGGTCAAAGGCAACTATGTGCGCAAACTATGTATTAAACAAATGCCCTACCAAGGCCTTGCAGTCTAAAACTCCTTATGAAGCTTGGCATGGCGCAGGAAGCCTTCTGTGGCTCATTTTCATGTTTTTGGTTATCTTGCTTATGCTCTTGTGCCTGAGTAACAACGTAGTAAGCTTGATGATGATAAGGTAACTAAATGCATATTTGTGGGATACATTTCAGAAAGCAAGGGATAAAGACTCTACCATCCGGCCTCAAAGTGGATTTTGGTAAGTAGAGATGTTTTTGTCAAACACCCAGTTCAACCCATGCTTTCATGCAAAAAACAACAGAATGTATGCTCACATGACATGTTTGAGGATTCGCTCCTACCTTTGTTTAATGGAGGGCAGCCACATGTAGAGCAATTGAATGCTCAACCAAGTGCTAAAATTCAGCCTTTATAGGTGCAAAATCAGCCTGCAAATCAGCCTTTTGATGAGGCAATTATTGAGGATGTAGTGGAGGAGGAGAGAGCAGCCATAGAAGAACCTACGCGTATGTCAAAATGGCTTGTGCAGACATTGAGGGATAGCAAGTTAGCAGCAGCTCCTTTACCTAGCAGAACTCGTGCAGGTTCTCATCATGCAGATTATTCTCATGTGGATCATGTTCTCATTTCTACTTTATGTAATGAGGAGGAACCTGTTTCCTTTGAGGAAGCACAGGATGATGATCATTGGATACATGCTACAGGATAAGTATAACTCTATACTCAAGAATGACACCTGGTATTTGACAGATCTACCTCATGGCAAGAAGGCCATTGGTACTAAGTGGGTTTACAAGTTAAAACGCAAAGCAGATGGTAGCATTGATCGTTACAAGGCCAGACTTGTTGCAAAGGGGTATGCCCATCAAAAGGACATTGATTATGATGAGACCTTTGCACCCACATCTTGTATGACTACCATTAGGTGTCTCATTGCTTTGGCAGCACATCATGGGTGGAATGTACATCAGTTGGACATTAAGACTACATTCTTGAATGGTGATTTACATCAGGAGGTGTATGTATCGCAGCCTTCTGGTTTTGATGTAAAAGGAGAAGAGTCTAAAGTATGTAGGTTGAAAAAGGCTCTTTATGGCCTTAACTAGGCTCATAGAGCATGGTATTAGAAGATTCATGCATACTTGGTTGCAAATGATTTTTATAATAGTCCAACAGAGAGTACCCTCTATGTGAAGAGGAGTAAGGACACATTTTTGGTCATCGTTCTATACGTTGATGACATGCTGCTCATCACGAGACCCATTATAGATCAGATCAGCCTTTAAGGCCAGTCATCGTTTGAGATTTCAGATTTGGGGCCCTTGCATTATTATTTGAGGATTCAATTTATGCAGCACAATGATGGCATTATTATGCTACAGTCTAAATATATACAAAAGCTATTGAAGAAGTTTAATCTTGAAGACTATAAACCTACTACACCCATGGAGACAGGTACTCGACTTAGTCTTCAAGATGCAAGAGTCTCTTTTAATGCTAGTTTGTATCATCACGCTGTTGGATCTCTTCTTTATGTATGCAACACGAGACCAGATATACAGTATGCATTCTCACAGTTGAGTAGATTTATGCATAGCCTAGGTGCGAAAAGCATTGGCAGGCTGTCAAGCAGGTTTTTTTCTATTTGCAGGGCACTCAATATTTTGGATTGTTTTATCCAAAGGGGGGTGAGTCACAGCTGTATGCTTTTTGTGATTCAGATTGGGTTGGACGTTATGACACACGAGTGTCCACTAGTGGGTTTTGGTGATTCATGTATAATATGGCTCAGCAAGAAGCAGCCTATAGTGGCCACTTTTGGCTGTGAAGCTGAGTACAGGGTAACTTTTACAGCTACAGTGTGGCTCAGACGTCTTATGGTGACTGATTTGGGTGTGTTGGATAGTCATCTAGCACACTACGATTTTCACTGACAGCCACAGCACATTAGCAGTTGCAAGGAACCCAATGTTTCATGCTCGCACTAAGCACATTGAGATGCATTACCACTTTATCTTTTGTATCTGGCACACATTTGTTTATTCTAATCTAGTGAGTTTGTGTGCTCTCAAGCTTCTCTATCTTGTGTGTGTGCATTATTGCAACCCTAACCCTAATTCCAACATCTCTATTATTGGCATGGCTTTATCTATATAAGTGGTGCTTGGCTGCATATTATTCTTATACTCATAGAGACTTTTGATTATGACCTCAATTGTAGCAGTGGAAAATTTGATGGCACTCATAGGTGAGTTTATTTTGTAGTATGGGATGTGGTTGATTTCTCAATTTTGGGTAGCCAATCATGTGGATTCCTCTAGCTTGGTTGCTTTTGGGAGTGAACTTATTTAGCTATGTGGCTAGGTGGTGAGCTAATTTGTTATCCATTTATGATTCTTTGGTTAGATATTATTCCTATAACTATGGAGTTGAGTAATCTATAGCTAAGTCCCATATGACATGTGATAATAATCCCCCATCCTTGTTCTTTCTTTCACAAAATCATAGGTACACCTTAAGGTGATTTACTCAGGTGAATATGTCCCATTCCAATGTATTATCATAATTACTCCACTTTGTTATCTTCAATATTGCTATAATGGCAAGACTGATAGAAGAATAGTTTAACACATGGCTTTAGATTAATCACCCGATCTATTATCTAAGGAGTTGGTAAACCATTCGGCAACTTATCAAGAAATATATTAAAAAACTCAATATCATATGCTCTCATCAGAGTTTATGTCAAGGTTGAAATACTTAATAGCTCCATCTACAAGATATAATTTGATTAAATTATAAATTAATTTTTTATAAAAATAAGCATTGCTTTGATTATCCATACGAAAGATGAATGTTTTAAATAAAAAGATAAATATTCTAATTTTGATTTTTCAAATTCAAGTTACGAAATTAAGAATTACTACTAAGAATACTAAGAAGGCAAATTTTTTGTTTCCAAATTCAAGTTACAAAATGAAGCCAAACTTTCTTTTTTCCAAAATTAAGTTACAAAATGAAGAATTACTCCTATGCATAATAAGAAAGCAAACTTTTTTTTTTTGCCTAAGTCCAATACTTAGAGTGTCAGTTTTTTTATAATCAATATGAAGACTATCAAACTCTCCAAAAAGATTACTTGGCGTTCTCATAAGATTTTGATGACACTTTTTTTAATAACTCGGAGGTAACCCAAGAAATAAGCACATGAGAGTAATCAAATCAATGGTTCAAAATGTTATCCAACTGTTTTATGATCACTCTTTTATTTGTTCATTTCAACAAATCAATTTCTATGGTCTTTTGATTATTTTTATCATCAGGACAAATGGCTATCTTCGAGTCATAATTTTTAATGCATTACTTAGAGACTATTCTATGCATGTGTGCGTAGATAATTAAGACATGATTGTGTATCCATAAAATCACTATGGAGGATTTTTTAAAATAACCTTGCAAAATTAACTATAAAATGTTTCAATTAAAGACATTAAAATATATACTTCGCATCACTACAAACTTTAGGTTTGCTAGTTAATGTTTTGGAGTACTTCTTGAGGAGTAGTTACAAATATATCTTGGGCATATCTTGACCATTGCTACTTTCACCTAATATGTCTACTATATTGAGGTATGCACACTTAAGATCTTTGTTGATTTGTTGCTTGAAGAGTGCATACTAGTGTTTAAGAAAGAAAATGTACACTTAAGATCTTTGTTGATTTGTTGCTTGAAGAGTGCATACTAGTGTTTAAGAAAGAAAATGTAGCAAATTGTAAGCTAAGAAAGTTCACATGATCTGATCATTTTGCTACAAAGTCTCCCATATCATCACATATAATGCACCAAATCCATGATAGCATACCTCAATTTTGAGTGGGATGATGCAAAACTCCATTGTAAATAGAGCCTTTTGATTAAAACAAAATCCAACAAGTATCACACTCATTCCTAAACGAGATTTTGCTGAAAGGCTTACCATTTAGTACTACGGAGGTTAATAATAGAAATGCCAATATGCTAGTAAGCTCATAATAAATGAATAAATAACTTGTCTGAAGGAGGGTACATAAACCAAAACGAGTTCTATTTTTCAACTTAAACTACTACTTCTTTAGCAATTAGGTTTTTAATATTCATTAGAGTTAGCAACTTAGGGGCTTTAATTTTCTTTAGTACTATGTTGTAGCACATGCATGATATCTTCCCCAACTATTTCTATATGTTCAAGTAAATTTTGTCTTACTCATTTATGTCAATGTAGTTATTTGCCTTTGAAATTTTAATGTCTTATTTATCTTACACACTTATGTCAATCTAGTTATTTGGCTTTGAAAATTTAATGTCTTACAAGTACAACAAAATAGATGGATCTTCTAACATCACACCACACAAATAATCCATTGAGTCAAGGCCCTTTAGGCCATCATATGTGCACACAAATAATAAGTCTTGTGCATTTTTAAATACCTTAAACACACACCGTCCCATCAATCTTTAAACATCACACAAATAATCCATCAACTTATGGCCCTTTAGACCATCACACCACACAAATAATCCATTGACTTATGGCCCTTTGGACCATCACATGTGCACACAAATAATAAGGCTCATGTGATTTTAAATACCTTAAATACACACCATACCCATCACTATAATTTGACCTATGGCCCTTTAGACCATCACATATGCACACAAATTATAAGGCTAAAGTGCTCCCACTCAAATACACACATCATTTATCACTATATTTTCCAATGCTCCCCTTAGTGATAGATTTCCTTAGCACTTTTATATGGCTACCAAGTGCCTACCCTTATGTTATGAGTTATAAAAAGCTCAAGTAGACTAGGTAAAATTTTGCCTCCCAAAACCTTCTCCACCCACATGATAACAAGCAAATCTTGCACTTTTAGTGGGGGAACACATGGACATATCATAGGCAAGAGGAGCTATTAACCACATATTGGTTAACACATTCCTACGGCACCTATGTCCGCACACTTATGTAATGGGTGCCGGTACTATATTGTAAATCTCGTCATTTAATGAGGGAAATGCCCTAAAGACGCTCCCAAGTATTGAGCTTCGAAGGATAGACAAGAGGATCTTGATCAGTTGGCCAAACCATAGAGAAAAGCCTTGTAACTATGTTTTGGGTGCTCCAGGTCATTTACTCCTGGGCAGCCTAGTGGGAAAAAGCTTTATACTATAAAAGCTAATTTTTCTTGTTTGCAACTCATTCTCCCATTTGTGCAATAGAAGTGGAGTGTTCTCTCTTTCACTCTCTCTTGCAACTCTAATCTAGCATGTGTGGTGTGCTTGGGGTTAGGGTTTGAAGTGATTAGTGCTAATCATTTGTTCCCTCTTGCTTCCTCTCCCTCTTGTTTGAGTGATTAGGCTACCAACGCGGTCGTCTTTCATGGAGATCCCACACACGATCTTCACAAGAGAGGTTGCATCACCCATTGGATTAGAGCAACCGCCTCGGGGTGACAATGAGTGCAGGAGGACGACGATGATAAGTGGCTACGGTGGGGCTCTTGAGTCTAGCTCGAGCTCGGTGGATAAACAACTTCCCACGACACGTTAGGGCAGGGGTTTCCTTAACATCTTTGGTGCTGTTGCCGAGGAGCACCAATCCACTACTTGTCAAAGCCATCTTTGATTCAAATCCGACGGAGTCCCCATAGCCCGGTGCTAGGTAAGCTCTTTGGCATGCGGTTTTTTAGTTTTTTGATATATTTTAATATTTTATATGGTTGTTTTTTATGTTTTTGTTATGATTCATGTATAGCTTTGTGTTTAGAGTAGGATTTTTACTTGTTTAAGTGAAAAAACTTGAGATTTGGGTGGTTAAAGAGCAAAATCAAGAGGGTTTTTTCTTAATTTTTAGCTTAATCTTGTTTCTTTTGCTTAATTACTTAGCATAGGTAGGTTAGCATTGTTAAATAGAACCCTAATCCATCAAAAAATCCAAAAAACCATAAATTATCTTAATTTTCACTAATTATCACTAATCTACTGGTTAGTGTGATTAGTGAACTTAAAGAGAGCAAAAAATCAAAGAATTGAGCCTAATTGCTTGTAATTAGGACTAATTGGACTGGCATTAGTGTTCTAAATAGTTGCCTTGATCTAAATCCATGTTTAGTCCACTCCCATTAGGCCTTAATTAGCGAGAATTAGCACTAATTAGGTCTCATTTGCCTATTTTTTCCCTTTTTTGAGTAGGTTAATTTGAGACCTAATTAGAGGGATTAATCAAGGATGATCACATCATTGGATTAGCCTAAACATTGCTAATCCACCTATCAAATCCCCATCCATAAACTCCTCACCATTTGGGAGTATTTAGAGAGCAAAGATGAGGAATAAAAGGTGATTAACAATGGGATAAAGCAAATTAATCATTAGTTAAGTTAGAGTGCATCTAAATTAGTCAAAAGATGAGGAATAAAAGGTGATTAACAATGGGATAAAGCAAATTAATCATTAGTTAAGTTAGAGTGCATCTAAATTAGTCAAAATCCACTAATTTAGAGGTAGTCTCTAACTTTAGCCTTTTCCCACCTACATTGCAATAATGAGGGGATCTTATTTGTCTCCCACTCACTTCCCTTCGATTTGAAATTCAAATTCAAAATTCAAAATTCAACTTCAAACTTCAAATTCAAATTTCAAACTTTTCACGGTCGTTCACACCTAAGGCCACAGGTGTACGCTTCTAAGCGTATGGCTGTAATGAACCCGAAAAAAGTAAAATTTTTAAATAAATAAAAAAATTACCACAACCGTACCTTCCTTAGCCACGGTAGTACCAACCTTAGCCAAGCCCGTACACCAACCTAAGTGTACGGACGTACTGTCCCCCAAAACTTTTTTTTCAAAAAAAATTAAAAAATAGAATTGCCACAGTCGTACCTTAGTCATAGGCGTACTAACCTAAGTGTATACAACCGTACCACCAACCTAAGCGTATGGACGTACCATCCCAGAAAAGTTTTTTCAAAAAAATTGTTAAAAAATTATTATTTTTTGCCATGGCAGTATCTTCCTTAGCCACACGACCGTACGACTGTACTGCTCCAAAAATTTTAAAAATATTTTTACAATTTTAAAAACCACCGTTGTACCTTCCTTAGCCACGCCCATACCTTCCTTAGCCACGGACGTAACAACTAAGTGTACGGACGTACCTTCCCCGAATTTTTTTAAAAAAAACCAAAACTTCCAAATCCTTAGTGGTGCTTATGGTCTACCTCCCCGACTTACTAGGGTCGTTTTTACATGCATAAAATGCTTCAAAAGACCATTTTTAACCTTAAGGGTGTGTTCACACGTGCGAGGCAAAAGAGAGTTAAGACTACGCGCGCGCACCATTTTGAAGCTTTTCTAAGCTTCCCCACACACCATGGACACCTTTCGATCATGGTTACATGCCCCCAGTGCCTCCATTCCATTCGGCAGCACCTCGACCCCAATTGCACATTCATATGGGTCGCCACACTACACATGTTTGGTTGTGAAGGCGAAACGATTTTTGAAGAGCCCTTCTCTAGTGGGACCCCTCCATATATGCACCCCAACGTGGATAGATGCCCCAAGCACACTCATGTACCTTCTTATCTATTCATGGATCTATTCCCACCCCCGCCCTCGTAGTACCTCCCCTTGTGCCACAGTTTGACATTTCGAGCTTAGCACAAGCTCTAGGAAGGGGAGTATCACAACACTTGCATCCACAAATATCACATACAAAACCTATGTGGGTGAAAATTTTCAAACTTCTACCAAAATTCCATGAAGTTGGAGACCCCGTATTTCACATTGAGTGCTTTAACCAAATCTGTCAAGCATTTGAAATTTTCAACGATGCAACCAAAGTCCATCTCCTTGGACTCAGCCTTGAAGGAGGCAAGGCAGTGCAATGGTTCCAATCCTAGGACCCTCGACACAAAGGCGCTTTCAAAGCAGTGCGAGAGGCCTTCATTCTTGGCTTTGCACCCTACACGCCCAAATAGAGCCCCATCATCCAACTGTTCCAATTGGAACAAAACTAGAGGAAACCTTATGCGACTACATCGCACACATCGAGTACCTTGATTCACGTTGTGTGAGAAGAGGGAAAATTTGAGTGACAAGAACTTAACGGACTTGCACACAACCCAAGACTACACGACCACATGTTGGTCAAGGATCCCTCCACCTTTGATTGGGCCTGCAAATGGGCAATCTTTCTTGATGACAACATGCGAGAAAGCTATTCCACACAATTGGCCACCGTGCCAATGACAACCCAAAGCTCATTTGTAACATTACTTACCTTCCTCTCCTCTCGGAGGACAGCAAGTCTTACTGGTGGCACCACCCAAAACTAACTACTTACACAAAGCACCACCATGACCTTCTCTAGTGCCAATCTTTCCATTCCAACCGTTGCCTCTCCAGGCAAACCCTATTGCTCATAGAAAGATTTAAATCACGTCCATTGCTAAACTAGCGGAGCCCATGCGCTTTGCCATCCCTGAGGCACCTATAACACCTCATCTCCCTTTGTTGGTGCCTCACATGGACCCTAAAACAATTGTGCACACTATAGGTGCACCCGCATAGGGGAAACCATCTCTTATGTGTTTCCTTTGCCAAGGACCCCATAGAGTGGCTAAATTCCCTCAAAAGAAACGCTTGCCACCAATGACACCACAAATGTCATGGATGTGGAATTGACCATTACTTCAAAGATTATCCTTTGCAATCAGTTTCTCACTCCACAATAGAAGGCATGCCATCCCTCAATGTGTTGAGCGTTCAACATGGTAAGATATCCACTGTCCCATGAAATATCATCACATAGTTGCAAGCCAAGCTAAAGAAGGCTATATCTTAAAAGAAACAACGCTCTAAGCACATTGGCCCACGGAGAAGATTGGGTTAGCATCCACATTGGCTCAACATCATTCTCCTCCAGGAGCGATGACCATGCCAAACTGCCACTCTCCCATGCAGCCCCCCAAAAACTCACCAAAGGGCAAAAATGGTTGGCTACATATCCCAATGCCATCCTTGAGAAGCAATGTCTTCAGAAGGCCCAAGCATTGGTAGAGCACTACTAGGCTCAACTAAAACCGCCGCCTATTTTTGTAACCTTTGACCTAGTACTTGAGTGCGCGTCGTCCCCCATTGAACCTGAACTTCCGTACAAGGTAAAGCAGGAGCCTATGCTTATGCTTAAGGCTAAGGAAGATCCGTTTCCCAACATGATGTTAACAAACAAAGATTTTGCTCCACACGCGTCTCCTAATCCTCTAGTGTCTATTTCACAAACGGCCAAACCTAAGTCCCACATTGACATCGAACAACTCGATGCGAACAGTGACACAGAGTTCGACAGTGACTCACGAGGTCCGTACACCAAATTTGGTGAGGTATTTTATCTTCCTATAGCAACCAAATCTTGACCTCCACCCCTGTCAAATAAGGACCAAATTGAACTTCTATATACTATTGTTGGTCCACCTTATGATCAAGACCCCGCACCTGAGGAAGCTTCTCATCAACGTGACCTGGCCGGCCTCTCAGTCTTCCTTTCCTCCCAAATCCAAATGCCCATTAGAACCTTGTTAAAAGGTAGTCTAAATTTATGGAATGACCTTCAGGATTGGATGGAACGCAAACTACAGGCTTCTATTGAGAGGGAGCTAACTCAGGTTCCTTAGATGAATATGAGCCCCATCATCCTCTTGAACTACTATGTCACCACAACCTACAACCCAAAGGTGCACCAAAAATTCACGTAAATGTGTTGGTCGAAGGTGATGATACCAAGGAAGCCTTGCCCATTTCCTATAATGGACATATGGTCAAAGGCATCATGGATGGAGGTGCTGGCGTAAGCATCCTCACAAAAACATGCTGGGAAAACTCGGGCCAACCACACCTTGATCCCACCACATTGGTGATCAAGCTTGTTGTGGATAGGAAATCTACAAAACCCCTGGACCTAGTGCATGACCTCAAGGTAAACCATCTCTTAAAAGTCTATGACATTCCACCTCACATTTGTAGTCATGGACTTTCATAATGTTGCATATGACTTCATCTTGGATAGACCCTTCATGCGAAACACAATTGATCCATGATTGGGACACCTATCATGTCTACCTCCGCAAAGGGTCTCAAATGCTCAAAGTCAATTTATATATCTGGCACTCACATCCCATGGCCAAAGCTTCATTGTCGAAGACTCTATGACCACCGCTAGGAGTACCGAGCTCTTTGTTTGCTATGCTTGTCAAAGCCCTTGATGATAAGCATGGAACTCTTTTCTGAAGACTTTGTGACCATCGCTAGGAGCAACAAGCTCTTTGTTTACGATGCTTGTCATCAAGCCCTTGATGACTCACGGGTGCCATGCATGGTCGCTTCTATCAATAGTGAGACGAAGTCGACCACCATGACTGGCTGAAAATCCTTGCTACACTTGACACCCTCCTAGATTGCAAACTCCGCATCGTGCTCCCAAATGGCCAGACCCTTCATGAACCTTACAAAGCCATTGTCTCGCTTAACACCCTGAGTGTAAGTGTAACTCCACAACCTGAAACAACCACCCTTAGGGTCTAGATAGATTTTTCCTTTTGTAGAAATATGCAAAGAAAGCCTGTCTTGTTGTCTCCCACAGCTAGCCACCACAATCTTTTGCCATGGGAAACATGGGTCTCCCTAGGCAAACCATCTCTTAAAACTACCCATGCCAAAATTCAATTGCCTAGTGGACAACGCATGCAAAGCCTTGGGTATTTTTACACCAACTATACATACTATCTCTAACCCATTGGCTTATAAGTTTTATATGGTTCCCATAGGTGAGACAAAATAACCAATCATTCTTGGAGGAAGATGGGTCTAGAATGCTACAAGTACAATCAACTTAGCTGACAACACAGTCACCCTCAAGCTTCCCAGGGCAAGGTAACAATGATCCTTTGAGACGGGGAGTGCATCAAATCCGATCCTCTGCCCCCACCAATTGCTTCCATAATGGGTACTCTCTCACCCCCAACAATAACTGGTAAGTCTTCCACTGCCCCTGAACTTCCACTGAACTAAACCCACCAAGAATATGGATTGGACTCTTGATTGGGAATGGTTTACAATGGTGGCAAGCCCACATCTATCTTATGGTCCACACCAATCTCATATTCTTGGAGGCATGGAAAACCCACACTAACAAAAGAAAACACTTACATTCAAATATCACATGAAATGGGTCTAATGAGTGTTGGGTATTTCATTCCTAAATTCTCTATAGGAAATAACCAATTGGAGTGTAGATTTCATGTCATAGATGTAGGAGCACTCCAAGGCTGGTTTATCATTGGAAAAGAGTGGATTGATGCCACTCACTGCCAAATGAATTGGCACAAAGAAACGACCACCATGGAAATTAACGATAAAAAGGCCACTGTCCTCTTGTGTTCCCAAGAGGAAATCATACACACACCCTCACCCCCAAGTGCCCTTCCCCCTCACGCCCCATCCTCGTCTCACCGACAGTCTTCCCTATGAACCCACCCCATGCCGCACTATTGACACCCTCCAATAATGATAATCAAGCTTCGTTGTCGACAATTCCCCTCAACACTCTATACTCGCCCACCCACACTGTAAGCACCCCGACCTTTTACCTTTATCATCATGACAACCAATGGTGGGTGCCCAAGAATCTTCTTGTCTCTCAGGGATTTTAAAATGGCTACACAGAATTATGGATCCCCAAATGGCCGTCTCTGAAACCCAAGCGCAAAAGGCCAACAAACCAACCAAAACCAACCCTAAGTCAATGCTTCAATGTTGGCTGGTCCCCGACCGACTATTACAAGCACAAGGCTACTACAAAGGCAACAATCGCCTATGGCCACCCAAGAATGCTGCTTGTGCTCATCCACCATAACAATTCCCCAAGAAGCTATGACAAAAGGCCCCACGGCCGTGCCGATTAGGCTACCCCAAGCATAGTGAAGCCAACAATGCTAGGTTCCTAACCAATTTGCTCAAAGCTCAAGGCTTCCTTGAAGGCAACACACACCTATGGCTCCCAAAGCCACAATTAAAAGCCTATCCTCCGTGTCAACAACCTAATCATAGCTCAAAGCCTCGTCAGCAAAAAACCCAGAAGCCTCGACAACAACAGACCTTCATCACTTGGCAGTAATGATGGGTGCCCAAATGCCTCTTAGATGCCCAAGGCTTCCGTGATGGAAACTCCATCATTTGGCTCACGATGCAGTAAAAGCTGTAGTTGTTCGCCCAAACCAACCAAGCAAGTACCTGTCCAATCGACGAAGATGGTTTGATGACCAACGGGCAAGCAAGTCCCCTCTTCATCAAATAAATCCTTTGGACTTGCCCATACACAACACCTGGGCACTCAAACGCTCAATTCGTCTAGCCCTTTCAACCCACAGAGCCTTGTACCCGACGCTCCACCCTGCCCCTTGACTTCATCACCACACCAAGGGGCAATGCTACAAATGGAAGAGCTTATCCAACCACTCAAATGTACATGCAAAGGTAAGGTCACAAATCTTGCCAAATGGGCAACTCAGTATAAAACCCTCCTTAGGGGTGCGACCCATAAACACATGGGGGGGAAAAAAAGTCTCTAGGTGATTAAAACCATAGGCAAACCTTTTGCCCTTGTCCATGCACAACACCTGTAATTGTCACTGGGCTCTGTCCTATGTACACACCGCCACTGAGCTTCATCATCGACAACCATCCAGGTACATCTCTGGATAGGAGGACCATGGTGGATGCAAGCCTCGTCAATTGTATGACCCATCACTTGGATCTTCTTAATCACACCTGCTTCTAACTGTGCTTCATGCCTAATCAATCCTACCCCTAGCTTCTTCTTTGGCTCAACACCACCTATGGATCCTCACCTTAAACTACCACTCCTATCAACATAGGATCCCAAATCTCCAATGACAAAAGAAGAAAATCCACGAAAAGAAAAAGAGAGAACACCGCAACATGATGACTCAACATCCACGGGAGCCAAGATACCCATTACAGTGTCTTGTCAAAGATGCTAGAGCTTCATGTACATCGCCATTGACTACAACATCTCGAAACACATGCAGTTACCATGTGCGTTGCCTCCTTGTCCCTCCAGAATTCCCCCCTTACCACTTGCTTACTCACACCATTGTTTTACTAACTCCTCTTTAATCATACTACCTACCACTGGGATACTGGTCATTAAGTATTCCATGCTAGTCTCCTCATTCAAGTACTTTGACTCCTCTAATGAGGATTCCCGTCAAAAAAGAAAAAACCAAACTCATAAGAGCCCATACGACTAGCTGGATTCTTAATTCGCCAATACTCCACTAACTTCTTTCCATCTTACTAACTCCCCCACCCCCTCTCATTTTCAAAGAGATAGGAGAACTAACCAAGTGCGACACTTCTTCGTGTGCCTCGACAACCTCTTATTGATCACGAGGATGCAATTGACTTTAGGAAGGGGAGTATGTTAACCACATATTAGTTAACACATTCCTATGACAACTATGTCCACACGTTTATGTGATGGGCGGTACTGGTACTATATTGTAAATCTTGTCATTTGATAAGGGAAACACCACCCTAAAGATGCTCCCAAGTATTTAACTTCAAAGGACAGACAAGAGGATCTTGGTTAGTTGGCCAATCCATAGAGAAAAGCCCTATAACTATGTTTTGGGTGCCCCGGGTCACTTGCTCCGGGCGGCGGCCTGGTGAGAAAAGATTAGAACTATAAAAGCCAATTTCTCTTGTTTGTAACTCATTCTCCCATTTTTGCAATAGAAGTGGAGTATTATCTTTCTCCCTCTCTCTTGCAACTCTAATCTAGCATGTGTGGTGTGCGTAGGGTTAGGGTTTGGGAGTGATTAGTGCTAATCACTTATTCCCTCTTTCTTCTTCTCTTCCTTTTGCTTGAGTGATTAGGCTACCAACATAATCGTCCTTCACGGAGATCCCACATGATCTTCGCGGGAGAGGTTACATCACCCGTTGGATTAGAGCAACCGCCTCGGGGTGACAACGAGTGTGGGAGGATGACGATGACGAGTGGCTATAGTAAAGCCCTTGAGCCTATGGACAGATAGGCAACTTCCAATGACACATTAGGGTAGGGTCGTTTTCTTAATAGAAGCCATTCCCTTACAACTTACTCTCTTATAGAAAGTTCAAAATCCCACAGTAACTCTCCATATATATCACAATTACACACATGTTTACAACCTATCACTAGATAACCACACATGTTTACAACCTTTTTTTACTCATGGTTGGAGCAAGGTACCAACAAAACTAGATACTTTCCACTAATGAGGAATCTTGACAAAACCGTAATGATTTTATTAAGTATATCACAAAATATTATATTGAATCAAAAGTTGAAGATTAAGCATTAACAACACCCAGGTTTGAGCAAGATTTGTAAATGAAGCCTACGAAGATGATGTAGATCCCCACTTTATTGAGATAAGATAATATTCCTTTGCCTCTCCTTTTTTAGTGTGAATGAGGGTTACACAAACTTAGAGAGGAAAAAAGTATAAAAGATTTGTACCATGCGTGACCCTTGAAAACTACCGTGTGGAGCTACACATGCCATTTGCCTATGATGGCATTGCTTTTCTAATGAAGCTACACGTGTGACACTTAAAAACTATCGCGTGTGGAGATACATGCACCATTTGCCTATGATGGCATTAGTTTTCTAATAAAGCTATTGGAATCACTATTTTACTTACTGGCTATGGAAGTTAAGAGCAATATGCTATATGCAAAGATGTTTTTGTAGGTTTAAAGATGGAACTATTGCTAGAGATGTTGATCAAGATGCAAAGAGGAGTGCCACCTATTTAGTGATGTTGATCAAGAGGCAAAGAGGAGTGCTTGCATAAAAATTTTAAGATCTTGTGTGGTTCATAACACGACATATTTGAATAAATTTAAGGACTAATTGCACTTAATTGGACATAGTAATTAGAAAGAAAGAATCCATTCTTATTACAAATTCACTTAAAATGAGCTTGTGAATATATTAATTTATAGATTCATAATTAGTATCTAGATCCACTTATTTCTCTTCACCAAATCTCCAAAAACCACTCCATCTACCCATTGTTCTTTTAAGCACATCCATACATCTTTCAATCAGTCCATGTGGTTGGGAATCTACCCGTTTCACCTTTTACAATGCCACTAACTAAATTAACCTTTGAACACCACACACATAAATAATCGTTTGACTTATGGCCCGTAAAACATCATAAGTGCACATAAATAATAAGGCTCGTGTGATTATGTTCAAGTTAAGAGCTTACCTTAGCCTTGCCAAAGCATCTATCATTGGGTCTTGCCTTAGAGCCATAATCTGTAACTTCCCGTGTGGGTGCGTTGACTTGTCCATCGCATCCTCACTATGTTGTCACACCGGAATACTCCTTGCCAAAGGAGTGAAGGGTGGGCTCTCTATGCCCTGATGGAGGCCACAAGATATTTTTCTTCATGGTGGTTCTCTCTCACAAAAGTTGAGGGAAGAAGAATGTAAGAAGAAAACATACATTCAAACCTATCTAGCATGTATCCATCAAGCAAGCAAGAAGTAAGAAGAGGAAAAAAGGAGAGCTCACAAGAAAACTATTGCAAGGGAATGATTGTGTATTGCTTAATGTCAAATGACTTATATACAAATGACTTGTTTTCACACTAGGTCGGCCAAACTTAAAAATGGTCAGGCCTCTATTTCTAGTCTTAAGCAACTATGTACACTAACTCCGTAGACTTTTCCTATTTGACATTAAGTGCATGTAAGGCCGCTTTATATGTTCTAGTGCCATCTTACAAAAGTCAAGTGTCCATTCATATGGGTAAGATGGCAAAGCGCCTTACGGTAGGTTAGGCAAGCAAAACCATGTTAACCAACGAAGTGGTTAAAATACCCACCCCCTTCCTAATGGTGACCACGTCTTTGTATCACCTAAGTCGGTGACCCAAGTCGGTGGTGAAGCTACTGCTGCCAAGAAGGGGATAGTGTGGATGGTCTAGGATATTTGAGGAAGCTGGTGACCAAGGTGATGTGGTTACTTTGGGGCTGATCCATAGCTAAATGTAGGGCAAAGTGATGGGAAGCTTTGGGCACTGATGGTGGAGGCAACTTGTCAAGGTGGCATGGGAAGTGATAGGCAATGTAGAGGTTCCTCATGTCAGGCCTCCATTGTTATGGAAGTGGTGTGGGCCTTTTAATGTGAGGCAATTGTTAGAAGCAATCCACACCTTGTGTTTGTTGGAATGAGTGTCAAGACCCCATGGAATGATTAGCATGTGTAGAAGGAGGTCTAGGGAGTCTTCATACGATAAGTTATCATGCCTAGATGGGGCTTTTGCTTGGTGAATATGTCAAGCAAGATTTTGTTTGGTGTTGAATTGGATGGAAGTATAGGATATAGGCATAGAAGCTTGTTGGAGGTACCTACGAGGTTAAGGGTTCTCCAGGAAATGGGTCATACCACCATGGGCCAAGCTTGTACTGCCATGGTTCCTCCATCTAGAGATGTACCTAGAGGGTTGATGTTGACGAGGCTAGTTGCTGGTGCAGGTGTTTGTGCATGATGTGAGATGTGAGAAATGAAAAAATGTGATGACCATAGTAAATTTTTTGAGAGATGTGGTGCCATGAAGCACAAGGAAGGTAGGGAGTGAGTCATATGAGCAAGAAAAGAAGCAGGCACATTAGAAAAATAAGAGTCTAATAATGAAGGTTGATTTGTATGGTCATTTGTAAAAGGTGAAGTCAAAGGTCAAAAAGGTAGCACATGGAAAGTGCAAGAGGCACATGTAGTGTGAGAATTTATGGACACATGGCTGGCACAAGGGTGCACACATTTGTGAGCATACCGTTTTGTTAATATCTTGTTTACTTTGTTAATCACCTTATTACTCTCCTTAATCATGTCTTTGATCACTTACTTTGAGCCTCCTTAGATCCACATTCTTAACATGGTATCAGAGCCTCCTAAGTCTAGCCATAGCAAGTGATTTTAGGAGATTACATTATTTGTATGAAGATTAGAATAGGATTTACTTATTTCTTTCCTTATTGGAGTTTTCGTCTTTGTCATGCAATTGTAGAGAGCTAGTTGCTTTGTGTGAGAAAGGAGAAAAGCTTGAGAGCAAGATTTTTATTTCTCCATGTGAACGAGAGAGAGAGAGAGAGAGAGAGAGAGAGAGAGAGAGAGAGAGAGAGAGAGAGAGAGAGAGAGAGAGAGAGAATAGTTGTAGCATCCTTCTCAAGCAACCAAGAGTATAACAACCATCATTTTTTTTAAAAGCTACTCAATGTAGGGCTCTTTGAAGAAAAAGCATACTAGTAGAGTAATCTGCATAGCTATCTCTACATAAAGACGAGGTAGTTTCTAGAACAACAATAACCAAAATCGGTGTTGAGGAGCCGCTTGACAAAGGGCTACACAAATTTACATTATTGCAATGAACATTTGTTGTAGAGAGTGCTACAACATAAATCCTTCTCAGTAAGTAAAAGAATCTACAACTATTGAAGTCCTATTGTAAGACTCTTCTCAACTGAAACCACCTCCAACACTTATGCAATAGAAAAGACATGAAGAAGAGGAGGTCGGCAATGCTTAAAACATATCACATTCCTTAGCTAGGTCAAGCAAGCAGTGCAGCCTCAGTCTTCAGACGGGGCAGTCCTTTTTAGGTGATGTTCTTTGTAGAGTAAACATCTACAACAATCATCGCAGCAACAGTTAGTACCCATTACAACAAGGCAAAAACGGCTACAACAAGAAACCACTAGCAGTACACGAAGTGTGGTCAAGAGCTTTCTCTCTATGTGAAGCAGGTGTCGTGAAGAAAAAGAATATCCCAGGAGAGGAGAAGGCGAGCAAGGGCTATCTACCGATTGGTGGGCAAGAAGGTGTCATAGAGGCAGCCTCCAGAGTAGATTGTGTGGCGATAAGATTTTCTAATAATCTTTTTTTAAATGAATGGTGTAAAAAAGCCTTACACTAGAGGTGTTCATATGCAAAATCATGAAAATGGCCATTTTAGTTTGGGCATTATGTAGATCTCCATGGGCTTCACCAACATCATCTACAAAGGCTTTAACAAAGACAACAAAATCAACACTAACAAATTCACCATCAGTACAGTTTTCAATCATTGTGTAACCTTTATAAAATGCCGCAACCAAATGAGTTTACGTGCATATGAGTGTGAAAAGTATTGGAAAAAAGGCCACTCAATCATCCATTGATAAAAGGACCAAGCTAGATAAAGCCTCTGAGTCCAAGGTGGAGAAACCAACAAGAAGAAGGCCCAAAGGAGCAAAAACTACATGTGTCCAAAATGTTTTAAAACACTTGACCACCAGTGAGTAGCCAAAGCAGTACCCTAGGGGAGTGAAAATTAACCCAACCATTTCTAAAATAACCTCTGAGCTAGAGAGTAACTAAGCCAAAAGAGCCTGAGTTACCCAACTAGATTAGAAATGAGGGGGGGTGATGATATGTTGTAACCTCACATCCAACCACCTTGGAGTAGCCTAAAATTTTGGCACCAAGGGGGGGTGTTGAGAGATGTGGTGCCATGGAGCACAAGGAAGGTAGGGAGTGAGTCACATGAGCAAGAAAAGAAGCAAGCATGTTAGAAAAATAAGAGTCTAATGTTAAAGGTTGATTTGTATGGTCATTTGTAAAAAGGTGAAGTCAAAGGTCAAAAAGGTAGCACATGGAATGTGCAAGGAGAGGCACATGTAGTGTGAGCATTTATGGACACATGGTTGGCACAAGGGTGCACACATCTTATGAGTTGGCAACTCCATGAGAGCTATAAAATGATGTACTTGGATAAAATCTAATGCAATGAGGTTATGTGACATTTTGTGAGCATACCACTTTGTTAACATCATGTTTTTCTTTATTAATCACCTTATTATTCTCCTTAGTCATGTCTTTGATCACTTGCTTTGAGCCTCCTTGATCCACATTCTTAGCAAAAATATGTAGGTGACATACATGGGCAATGGGCGAAAGGTGTGCGCGTGTGGGTGCACTTCTCCCACACAAGCACAACTGATTTCTTCAACTCACTTTGTTGCTTTCTTTGACACTTAACATCCCTTTTCATGGGGAGTCAATATCATTACTGCTAGGGGCATGTAGTGGACTTGCATATGGTTGTACCCCTAGCTAAGGGGGATGGGCAGCCTTTATGGCTCAAGAGACTTGGCATTATTAAGTTCTAGGGCCAAAGGCAAGGTGGTTTGAATGTGTCAGGTGGTCAAAGATGAGGCATGAAAGGTCCTTGCTAATGTAGGAAGGTCTAGGAACCATGGTTCCTCCATCCAAAAATGTGCTTGGATGGGTCGGTGATGAGGCTCAATATAAGTTTGTGAAAGAATAGGGCCTATGTGTCTATTACATGTAAAGCTCGTGGATCCATATTGCAAGTGGTGTGCATGGACATTAGGCAAAAGATGGGCCTGTGTAGAAGGTCCAGTGAAAACTCTAACACACTACTTTCTTTGACTCTTTTTGTCTACTTTCTTCGACTCTTACATATGGTTTGAGATACGAAATTGATGGTTGATGTGTAACAAGTTTGGTTGATAAGGCAAATGTGACTGAGGTTGGGGTGACTGAAGAATTAAGGACACCTAGTCTAGTATAGGGACAGTGTGCTGAACATGACTGAATGGATCTGTGAGGTTCCTGAGCCACTTTGTGAATAGTTTTTGCTTTCTTAAAGCATGGCAATGTTAGCAAAAAGAAGGAAACCATTACAGAGAGTTCACAGCTTGGAGGTGAAATTTCAGAGTATCGAGCACTACTACTACCGACCTTGGCATGTAGTATTACCTTGAGCTTTTGGGCAGACCTACCCCACTTGATTAGCATATATTTAGGCAAGTTTGGTGCAGGAGGGAGATGCAGAATGTATATGATGGTGGAGTCACTGCTTTGTGTGAAGATCTTTGTTTGAGTGTATGGATTTGATGGTTGTATAGACCACGATTGGAATGCCCCTTTCATTGGATAAGATGGAGGATTTTACGGTGGCGTCCTTAGAAGTCCTAGTGTGTCACACACAGAAGGAAGGCAAGTAGCCCTTGTGAGTGTGTGGATGCTTGAATGGTGAGTCATGGATGGGAAGAGGGCTGATTTAAGCAAGAACGAGACTCAATGAGGAATAATAGGATCAAAGGCACCCTTGCAAAGTTTTAGCATGGGGCATGGATGCTGCATGCAAAAATGAGATCTGGTGCCAACCTACCTTGATAAGGTGCGGTGCACACCATTGGGATCGATATGAAAGGCATGAGTGTGGATAGGTTTTGGATGGGCAACAAGGTAGGAAGGATTGCACGGTCAAAAGTTCCTAAGAGTTGGTAGGCAATGTGAGTGAATAGGTTTAACTGCACACCGAAAACTTGTCAGGGTTTTGTTGTTAGTGGAAGCTGATTTGGGTCAAGTGCTAGCGAGATTTTCTTTGGGGTTTGCATGTAGTTTGGCGATTGGGCTACAAATTATGGAACTAGGCATGTGCTTATCATGTGGACATATAAAAAGAGTGGAACAGTAGTGAACAAAGGTGCAAGGTCTCTGTGTGGTGGATAGTCCCAAGATAAAATGTACAACCCAAGATGCAACATGCTATAGAGGAAAGGCATTAGCGCATGAGCATGATTAATCAATAATTGTGAAAGTTAAGAAACTATTATGCTCTCTATTCACACACACACACACACACTTACTTTCCATACATAAAAGAAGATAAGCATGGAAACCACATGTGATGGCATTTAACAATTTAACACATTAGAAGGAAATAGACCTGTTTCTATTTTTGTCCCCCCCCCCCCCCACACACACCCATTCTTTTGCACTCTCCTCTTGCTTATAGGCAATTATCAATGTCTTGCTCTCATAGACAAATACACTTTCAAACCTCTTCCCTTGCAGGGGAAGAGCTATTGCTCCTCCACTTGCAAGGGAGGAGTAGTCTACTAAATTTCTACTAAGCATTTGTTGTCCCTCTGCATCATGAATCTCATCCTTGAAGATAATTAAAACTTCTTTTGCTTTCTAGTATTGGGGGTGGTTTCTTCTAAGAAATTCCCAAGGTTGAAATATGTTATACATGTAGTCCGGCTGAGATCCTACTCCCAAGTCTTCTAAAATGTATGCATTTCTTTCCAGTTTGGAGGGTAGTGTAGGGTATGGGCATAACATTGGCTGATGAGGTGAGGGTTAGAAGCCATGAAGTAAAAGTAATGAAGGGATGCGAGCTCTAGTGGGGGTGATGATGATGATGTCATTTGAACTGAGATGAACACTCAACTTACTAAAGAAGTGATCTCACAGGCACACCGGGTCATCCTCTCACTATCTCATGGTGGTGACAAATGTTTCCTGCCCTGTCATGGCACTACCTGCCCCTTCTTGCTGCTGAATGGCCCAATGTTGGCAAAGATGCTACCACAACCTGAAGGATATGGCTAGGAAGGGATCTAGTTGAAGCTTTATAAACGAGCTACCAAATATAGATTTGGTGTGTGAACTAGTAGCACATTGTTTTGGCCAAAGCCTAAGTCTATCTTATGGGCTTTTAGGTACAAAATGGCTCCAAACATTCTGCACCCAACAAGTCTTGATATTTGTGCAGATCCCATACTTCAAACTGCACGTTTAGACCTCAGAAATGGTTTGCTTCGACCTGCAGCAACAACTAGTTTGGGTTAGGTTGGAATCTGATTATACTGTCACTCAATGTTTAATGAAACCAGACATTATCCTACCCATAAGCTCAAGTAAGCCTTTTGTAGCCTTGATATGTATGCTTTTGCTGCAACTCCACTTATGAGATGACCACGATCATATCCCAAGCGAGTAGCATAAGCAATAGCATGTTGATCACTCAAAATCCTTCTTTTGTAACACACTTTTAACAAGCTTAGCTGGTCTTTGGATAGTAATGGTACTCCAGCTTTGGATGCCAACATTGCTAGATCCTTGCTTATAGATTCTACTTCTCTTTTTTCCCCTCTTGATTGGACATACTTTAGCTTATCACCATATAATGGTAAGTGTGAAGATGCAGAAGATGAGTTTTCCACTTCTTCTCGCAAAAATAGGGAGGTGAATTGGAGCCATTCTTCCAGTACATCTTGAAAATCGATAAATAAATTATGGCCATGTGTGATAGGAGATTGACCTAGCCGATTAAGCAAAATAATAGACCTAATGTCATTTGTATTATTTAGATTTAAAAGGTAGGGTAGAAGGTCATTGCACAGTACGTAGTCGTGCCCTCCTTGAAAACTTTCAGGGAAGAGACAGTTGTCTTTTGGATTAACACATCCCTTGAAAGGGCTATCATCAATAAGCAATGTATTCTTCTTATTGCAAATATCTTGGAACTGATTCCAAACCTTGAGTAAAGGTTTAAACATAGCCTCAACAGTAGGCTTATCTGGCCTATACACTTTTCGAAGATTATGGATATAACATTCTTCTTGTCCCCACACCATAAAGAAATGATATTTCTTATGTGCATACTGTTCAAGAGTGTTTACATAGGCACAAACATTCTTGTGTAGCATGGTGGACCAAATACCAACATGAAAGTACTGGCAAATCTCATCCAAAAATTCAAAACACTCGGGGCGAATAACAGCTGTGGTGCGACCAATATCAATTCGAATACAATTTGTTTGTGGATGCATCTTCTCTTCCTTGTTGAGTAAAACTCCATTAAGATCAAGTATAAGTGCATGTTTCTTTATGGTGATTGCACGAGGAATATTTTCTGCATACAATACAGAAGAATGATAACACTTTAATGTGTTTACATACTTAACAATATTAAAACAAGTGATCCTATATTATCAATGAGAGCTAATTACAACAAAACATCCACAAGTTTACTTTCGTTTCATGCTCCCATACTCATCTATGACGATGGCTCCTAGACTTGATTGCATTTCCCTATTGATTGGTGAAGATTGAAATACTAATCTATCTCCATCTCTCTCAAAAGAATATAAACTTCCTAGAGGCCTACTCTTTTGTGTATCGGAACGTAGCTCCTCAACACGTTGCTCTATTTCTTGCGTACTTAACTTGTGATTGTTAGAAGTAGCTATACCTGCAAAAACAACTCTCGCTGAGAAACATACTTTTTAACACACAAAATTGCTGAATAAATCATCTTAAATAACATCCTATTGAAAAAGATATACCTTTAGGTTTCTTGGCACCCTCTGCCACCACAGAGTCCTTGATTTCAACTATTCTCTCTTTATTCGTAGCATATGTAGCCTCATCAATTTCTTCAACACCCTCTGCCACCACAGAGTCCTTGATTTCAACTATTTTTCCTTTATTTGTAGCATATGTAGCCTCATCCATTTGTTCAACAATCTCTTCTTGTCTCTCCTTGGTTGCAGAAGTCTCTTGAAGCTCTTCATTAACTTTATCTTTATTCTCACTAACCTCAACATTAACTTGCAAATTAGGAATGTCCTTAGTCTCTTTAGTCCTATCACTTGAAGGCCTTGAAGATGTTTGCAAAGCTGAATCATCGATGTGATCTACCTCCACCATGTTGTCTTCATTATTTCTAGCATTTAAATCATGAGAGTTGATCTCTCTAGTAGGGCTTTCATGATGATGTTCTAGTTGAGCAATGTTATCTTCGTCTTTCCCTTCTTTGTATATATCTGTAAGATTAAAATAAAATGCTATTACTTTTAGGATTTAAATAATACACCAAGGCTAATACAATACTAGTCATTTTTATATCTACACATATACTTTGTATCCAAACTTAGATTACTAAACTTCGAGTGATGTACCATAATGAACTAGGAACCATAACATAAGAGTCAAACTTGAGTTTGAGCCTCACTTACAAGGGCAACGTAAAGATCGCTCAACTTGAGATTGTGCCTTGTGTTGGAAGACATCCCCAAGGTTGGACATAAGTGGAGGTACGGTTGAAACTTAAGTTTGAGCCTCACCGCTACACTAGGATATGGAGTAAGTGTAATTTCTTAATAGTAAGTGTGCGTCATCATTTGTATTAGGCTCAAACTTAATTTTGAGCCTCACTGCTACACTAGGATATGGAGTAATTTCTTAATAGTAAGTGTGCATCATCATTTGTACTAGACGTTGGCATGAAATAAAGGATAAAAAGCCAATGTATTAATCAAAAGACAAATAATTATTTCAACAAATCCACACTTTGAACAAAACCTATGCTAATATTAGTTGTTGATAAGCTCCTTTCAATGATCACCATTCGTTGTACATTCATAATAAGCACTATCAATGCACTTTTCTACCTTTCTTTGGTTGAGAGCTTGATGGGCTATGAGCATGGAAAGCCTTGTTGACATCTGTATCCCCAATCTTCTCAACGGCCATAGCAACCCCAACATTTGTAGCTTCCATGGCTTTATATCATCACCATTCCCACCTTCATCATCATTTTCATGCCTTCCAATATCTTCAAAATTGTCTTCGGCATCCTCATTGAATAGAGCATCATTCCCTTGGTCCTCTTCATTCCTTTGCCCTGCATCTTCAAAGTCTGTAGCATCCCCAACTTCTTTATCATCATCTGTGTCATTTTTGTTGTCAATATCATCACCTTCCTCTTCGTCCTCTGTACTTGGTGGGTCATCAATGTGAAGATTTTGAAGGTTCTCTTTTTCTGCATCATCTAGTGTTTGCTTTTTTGTGCCGCCACTTGCACCACACCACTCTTGCAAGGACGGGTGACCATCTAAAAGAGCAGAGCACTTTGATTCTAATGCCATCGCTTCCAAATCATCTTTGCATAAAGCAATACATCGTCTCTTCTTTAGCAAGCTCTCCTCTAGCACAACTCCACCACAATATATCTCTACAACATAGCTCTGTTCAGGACAAAACCCTGTGATGAGACCATCAATAAAGCCTTTGTCGATGAATTCTCTATTTTGGCCACTAGATCCTGAGATGAATACATTTTTTGTGAGAACCTTATCAATGGCCTCAAACTTGTCAACCTTGCTGATGAAAAGAATAACAGTTGCAATCTCAACTGTTCCAGATGTCCAGGCATCATCTTTTTGTGTGTGGATCACACCAAATTCATAGTGCACCTTTGTTGACTGGCTAGAAATCCCTTCGATAAGCATTCCAATGGTGATGAAATCAACAAAACACACAAGAATATATTCATATTGTGAGTTTAGTGTGTTCAAAGCAAGTGCCAACTTGGAGAAAAATTCTGACAAGAGCTGCTCCTTTGTACCATGTAGGTCCATGATTGCCAGCTGAAATGGTACATGCTCTTCACTACAAAAGGCTATAATCTTTGTCATATCAAAACCCACCCCCCTAATTTTCCAAGGAATAGACTCTTGTTGAGATACAATACCCATAGATGCTCTATATAGGTGATTCAGTAAAGTTACTACACTTTTTGGAAGTGAAGGATTTTTTTTTGAAGGATTGAGAGCATCCCTAACAAAGGACTAGCTGTAACTCCTCAATTGATTATACTCATACTCCCCTAGCTTATATGTCTCACACACCTGTTCCCAAGTCATCTTTTCCCTTGTCAGATCAAAATAGAAGGCGGTTATTGCATCTTTGAGAACTCGATCTGTTTTTAGCTTCCAAGCCATCTCCTCCATATCCATTCTTTGATGGGTTTGCTTTCCCTTTTTAAGCAATATTCTCTTGTCAAGAAGTGATGTTTGAATGTCCAAAACTTCACTCTTCTGAAGGCCTAAAATGCACCTAAACAACGTTGGGCCTAGTTGGACTGTTCCTGGTGCCTGCTGAATTTGCCCACTCTTCAAAGTTGGAAGTCTGGGATTTTGATCAAGACCTTTAGTTTGGGTTTCTCCCTTTGTATTTGGTAGCAAGCCTTTTGCATAAAGCCTCATGATCTTAACCCAGTTCTGCCATACATCATCATCACATAGAAGCAAGTGTAAATCATTTTTGACAAAGTTCTTATGTAATGTGTGCTCCGTGGTCTCCACAAAGGCCTGCAAAGTTGCAAAGTAAGAAGTTAGCCCCCTCACTATAGATATCACAAAATATTAGGAGGAATTATGCATCTATGGGTTTTCAATCATTTGAAGCTTATGCTCAAACTTGAGTTTGAGCCTCACTTGCAGTGCTAAACTAGTATATAATGGTGATGCTCGATCTTAGGTTTGAGCATCACCTCCGTATGCAAATCTAGCACTTGCAAGTGAGGCTCCAACTTAAGTTCGAGCCATAATTAGATATGCAAGTGCTACACCATCACAGAGAGGTGAGGCTTGAAGTTCAATTTCAAACCAAACTATTAAGTTTATGTAGTTTGAGAAGAAGCCTTACATGCATCTTTCTTATGCTACTGCTATACTTAAAACTATAGATCTATGAAGAAGTAAAGAAGAAGTAATGTAGGTCTATGATTTACCAAGATATAGCAAAGAATCAAAAGAGTACCTTCCAAGACTCGTCCATCTTGGGTTGATTGACACCAGGCAAAGGTTTACTAGGACGACCGTTTGCATGCCATTGTGCTCGAGCTTGTAGAAGTTGATTGAGGAATGGCTCCTTTTGCATTGACTTTGCAACAGATAAATTCGCATCCTTGGAAATGTCACGAGAAATCTTGGCGGGCAATTTACAATTATCTTAGATCTCCTGAACCTGAATTGCTGACGCAGTGGAGGGGTCACTTTAGCCATATTTAGAGCTTGCAAGCTTTTTGCAGCACTAATGGAGTGTTGACCAGAGATAATCCAATATTCAACTTTATGAATATCTTCTTTTGTGAGTTTATCAAGGGGTTGTTTTGTAGCACGATTACAGGGTATCAAAATTGCAAGTATCTCCTCTTGCTTTGGGTCCTCAATAAAGTCTTGGGTCAAAATACGAACCCAATCCTTATTTAACCTTCTATACACATAGTTTGAAGGAGCAGGATAACATTTCATCACATCAATGCTGAAGACCTCATTTAGACCAAAGGGATAATATCCCTTCTTTATTTCTAATGAGATAATTGCTTTGCTGCCCTTGTTTAGAGTCTCAACCTCCATTAGCTCGTCATCGGACACATCTATCTCCTTTGAACCACTTGCTGGTTTTGTCCTTTGCCTCTTTAAAGAGATTTCTTGAACCTTTGTAGAGTGCTTTGTCTTTCTCTTCTTTGCAAGTGCTTGCTCCTCTTCTTGCACTTGAGAGCCTGCCATGTCTTCAGCTGCTATTGTGCTTGCATCAAGGGCTTTTATTTTGTCACCCTCCTTTTTATGTTTTGAAGAAGTTGCACCAGCATTTGTAGATGCTTCAAGTGCACTCTTCACTATGGCCCTGCCTTTTTTCTCCACAATTTTCCTAACTTGAGTGGTTGTCTCCTTTTCAGGTATGGACTTTTTTCGTGAATCCAAAGCCTTCTTTGCATGCCTCACTGCTTTCACCAGGTCCTCCACATTATCCACCCCTGAGTCTTCTTGATTGGAAAAGTCAATGATCTTCAATCCTAACTTTACAATACAATTGTCCTTTCCTAGTTTACTGCCAGTCATGTCTGCTGGGTGAAAAGTTTCCAATGATAAGCAAAACTTATTTGCTTTTGTAGTTTCTCCTTCTGGCAATACAGTGCATGTGAAGCATGGGTTTGCTCTTGCATCCACATCATCCTTAGCGCCTACCACAATCCCCATATCTCCATATGATGTATCACCTTGAGACAAAAACAAATGGAGGACTCCTTTGAAGTTTGCACTAGCATCGTAGCTATCCACAAACCATTTTACTCCTTCTTTGTTACTCAATTCGAAGGTTTTATCCACCTTAATTCTAGGAGTGACACTTTTAGCTTGAGTTGTTGTTTCGAGAGCATCCAGAGTAAAGATTGGTGCACCATGTGGTTGCGAGGTAGCGGGCGCTCTGCTAGCTTCCATTCCTGTGAAGCAAAAAAAAGTTTCAAAACCTTAGAAAAAAATGGATTTAAATGCTACATATCAAATCAAAACCTATCAAACTTAAGAAACTTAATGCATGCTACAAAAAGTTTTCTTGAATAGCAAGAGCCTCACTTGCATTTACTTAATCTATACAGAAGCTCGACTTAAGGTGGAGCCTAGATCCAAGTGTGCACTCATATGCTAGGGGTACGCTAGCATAGAGAGACAAGGCTCAAACTCAAGTTTGAGCCTTAAGGCGAAGTTCCATGTATGGGAGGCTTGAACTTAAGTTGGAGTCTTAAGAGGCCAGAGTACACTAGCATGGAGAACAAAGGCTCAATCTGAAGTTCGAGCCTTAAGGCCAGTGTACACTAGCATCGAGAGCCAAGGCTCCAACTCTAGTTCGAGCCTTAAGGCCGCCGGTGTACACTAGCATGGAGAACAAAGGCTCCAACTCAAGTTCGAGCCTTAAGGCCGAGGTGCACTAGCATGGAGAGCAAAGGCTCAAACTTAAGTTCAAGCCTTAAGGGGCCGGGGTGCATTAGCATGGAGAGCAAAGACTCAATCTGAAGTTCGAGCCTTAAGGGACCGAGATGCACTAGCATGGAGAGCAAAGGCTCAAACTGGAGTTCGAGCCTTAAGGAGCCGGGGTGCACTAGCATGGAGATCAAAGGCTCAATCTGAAGTTCGAGCCTTAAGGGACCGGGATGCACTATCATGGAGAGCAAAGGCTCAAACTGGAGTTCGAGCCTTAAGGGACCAGGATGCACTAGCATGGAGAGCAAAGGCTCAATCTGAAGTTCGAGCCTTAAGGGGCCGGGGTGCACTAGCATGGAGAGCAAAGGCTCAATCTGAAGTTCGAGCCTTAAGGGGCCGGGGTGCACTAGCATGGAGAGCAAAGGCTCAAACTCAAGTTCGAGCCTTAAAGCCAGAGTACACTAGCATGGAGAATAAAGGCTTAATCTGAAGTTCGAGCCTTAAGGCCAGTGTACACTAGCATCGAGAGCCAAGGCTCCAACTCAAGTTCGAGCCTTAAGGCTGGCGAGAGCCAACTCAAGTTCGAGCCTTAAGGCCGGTGTACACTAGCATCGAGAGCCAAGGCTCCAACTCAAGTTCGAGCCTTAAGGCTGGCGAGAGCCAAGGCTCCAACTCAAGTTTGAGCCTTAAGGCCGGTGTACACTAGATTGGAGAACAAAGGCTCCAACTCAAGTTCGAGCCTTAAGGCCCGTGTACACTAGCATCGAGAGCCAAGGCTCCAACTCAAGTTCGAGCCTTAAGGTTGGCGAGAGCCAAGGCTCCAACTCAAGTTTCGAGCCTTAAGGCCGGTGTACACTAGATTGGAGAACAAAGGCTCCAACTCAAGTTCGAGCCTTAAGGCCGGTGTACACTAGCATCGAGAGCCAAGGCTCCAACTCAAGTTCGAGCCTTAAGGTTGGCGAGAGCCAAGGCTCCAACTCAAGTTCGAGCCTTAAGGCCGGTGTACACTAGATTGGAGAACAAAGGCTCCAACTCAAGTTCGAGCCTTAAGGCCGGTGTACACTAGCATCGAGAGCCAAGGCTCCAACTCAAGTTCGAGCCTTAAGGCCGGTGATTGGAGAACAAAGGCTCCAACTCAAGTTCGAGCCTTAAGGCTGGTGTACACTAGCATCGAGAGCCAAGGCTCCAACTCAAGTTCGAGCCTTAAGGCCGGTGTACACTAGCTCTCGAAGCTAGTGTACACCGGCCTTAAGGCTCGAACTTGAGTTGGAGCCTTGGCTCTCGATGCTAGTGTACACCGGCCTTAAGGCTCGAACTTGAGTTGGAGCCTTGGCTCTCGATGCTAGTGTACACCGGCCTTAAGGCTCGAACTTGAGTTGGAGCCTTTGTTCTCCAATCTAGTGTACACCGACCTTAAGGCTCGAACTTGAGTTGGAGCCTTTGTTCTCCAATCTAGTGTACACCGGCCTTAAGGCTCGAACTTGAGTTGGAGCCTTGGCTCTCGATGCTAGTGTACACCGGCGTCGAGAGCCAAGGCTCCAACTCAAGTTCGAGCCTTAAGGTCGGTGTACACTAGCATCGAGAGCCAAGGCTCCAACTCAAGTTCGAGCCTTAAGGCCGGTGTACACTAGCATCGAGAGCCAAGGCTCCAACTCAAGTTCGAGCCTTAAGGTTGGCGAGAGCCAAGGCTCTAACTCAAGTTCGAGCCTTAAGGCCGGTGTACACTAGATTGGAGAACAAAGGCTCCAGCTGAAGTTCGAGCCTTAAGGCCGGTGTACACTAGCATCGAGAGCCAAGGCTCCAACTGAAGTTCGAGCCTTAAGGCCGGTGTACACTAGCATCGAGAGCCAAGGCTCCAACTCAAGTTCGAGCCTTAAGGCCGGTGTACACTAGATTGGAGAACAAAGGCTCCAACTCAAGTTCGAGCCTTAAGGCCGGTGTACACTAGATTGAAGAACAAAGGCTCGAACTCAAGTTCGAGCCTTAAGGTCGGTGTAGCATCGAGAGCCAAGGCTCCAACTCAAGTTCGAGCCTTAAGGCCGGTGTACACTAGCATCGAGAGCCAAGGCTCCAACTCAAGTTCGAGCCTTAAGGTGGAGTCTATATCCAAGTTGTGGAGTCTATCTTAGATCAGTTTTACAGGTTCTCGACGTATGTGAAGATACAAAAGAGAGCAGCAAGTGGTGCAAACAATCTACGACGAGCAACGATCGACAAATGACACACTTAGCGTGCAATCAAGTAAGCGTTTATATTAGTGTAGACAATCATTTAAAGAAGGACTTACTTTCTGAAGTCTCCGATGTTGCACAGTCTTGATCTTGACAGATGCTTAAGGTATCCGAGGAAAAGAAACCGCTAGAAACGCAGGGCTGCAGGGAGATCTGCTCCAGGGTGCGCTTGAAACGCAGGGCTTGATCTGAATGAAAGTGCGCTTGAAACGTAGGGCTGGATCTGCTCCAAGGTGCGCTTGAAACGAAGGGCGTGCTGGAAACGCAGGGAGCGGAGAGTTTTTGCTGCGAGAGATCTGCTCTAAGGCGCGCAGTTTTTGTATGGGTGAAACGGGAGGTCGGCCGGTTTTTTTTTGCGAGGGAAGGCGAAGGCGGGTGCGCAGGTTTTTTTTGGCGAGGTCGGACGATTCTGGTTGTTTGCGAGGGAAGGGGAAGGCGATTTTTTTTTTGAGAGAGAGAGAAGGCGAAAAAATTTTAGGGGTCGGCAGGGAATTTCGGGGTGCGGGCGGAATTCCATTGGGGGGGGGGGGGGAATTTCGAATTTTCGTTGGGGGGGGGGATTTTTGAATTTGAATTTGGGGGGGGCGGCCGTTGGGGGGAATTTTTGAATTTGAATTTTGGGGGGGGGGCGGCCGTCAGGGCCGGGTTCTGCGCGCCACGCCGACGGAGGAGGAAGGGTGGTTGCAGGAGGGGGGGGTTCTGCTCGCCGCCGGGAGAGGGGTGGCTGCAGCGGAGGAAGGGAGGGGGAGCTGGCTGCGTCGAGGAGGGGGGGTTCTGCTCGCCGCCGGGAGAGGGGTGGCTGCAGCGGAGGAAGGGAGGGGGAGCTGCTCGCCGCCGGGAGAGGGGGGGTTCTGCGCGCGCCGACGGAGGAGGAAGGGGGGAGAGAGGGCGACTGCAGAGCGGAGGGGGGGGGGAGCTGCGCCGAGGAAGGGGGGGTTCTGCGCGCGCCGACGGAGGAAGGGGGGAGAGAGGGCGGCTGCAGAGCGGAGGAAGGGGGGAGCTGGCTGCGCCGAGAGGGGGGGGAGCTGCTCGCCGCCGAGAGGAGGCTGGCTGTTCGAGGGAGGATTCGAATTCGATTTGCGCGGACTCGGCTCCGTTCCGGATGCGAGGAGAATCGATCGATTTGCGAGAGGAGGACGGAGGAGCGCCGGGTCGGCCCGGCAGAAAGCTGGATTTCGGTTTCGATTCCAAGCCCAAGCCCAAGCCCAAGCCCAAGCCCAAGCCCAGGCCCAGGCCCCAGGTCCCAGGTCTTTTGATAATAGTTACTTTCACTTTTGGTTATATACTCATCTTCATCCACACCCCACTTGTTCTATGGGATTAGGCTAGTTTCCCCACTTGTGTAATAGACAAGGCTCGAACTCAAGTTCGAGCCTTGAGCTTGAGATTTCTTGTTTTGTTCCCTATTTTTCCCATACACCCAATATACTTATATACTCATCTTCATCCACACCCCACTTGTTCTATGGGATTAGGCTAGTTTCCCCACTTGTGTAATAGACAAGGCTCGAACTCAAGTTCGAGCCTTGAGCTTGAGATTTCTTGTTTTCTTCCCTATTTTTCCCATACACCCAATATACTTATATACTCATCTTCATCCACACCCCACTTGTTCTATGGGATTAGGCTAGTTTTCCCACTTGTGTAATAGACAAGGCTCAAACTCAAGTTCGAGCCTTGAGCTTGAGATTTCTTGTTTTCTTCCCTATTTTTCCCATACACCCAATATACTTATATACTCATCTTCATCCACACCCCACTTGTTCTATGGGATTAGGCTAGTTTCCCCACTTATGTAATAGACAAGGCTCAAACTCAAGTTCGAGCCTTGAGCTTGACCTTGAACTTGAGATTTCTTGTTTTCTTTCCTATTTTTCTCATACACCCAAATATACTTATAAACTATGCGATTAAAAATTCAACTAAAATCTATATAATGCACAATGGCTCATTCCCCAAGCCCAAGCCCAAGCCCAAGCCCAGGCCCAGGTCCCAGGTCCCAGGTCTTTTGATTATAGTTACTTTCACTTTTGGTTATATACCCATCTTCACCCACACCCCACTTGTTCTATTGGATTATCCTAGCTTCCCTCTCTATTCCTACTTACTTGTGTAATAGACAAGGCTCAAACTCAAGTTCGAGCCTTGAGCTTGAGATTTCTTGTTTTCTTCCCTCTTTCCCCATACACCCAAATATACTTATGAACTATGCGATTAAAAATTCAACTAAAATCTATATAATGCACAATGGCTCAAACTTGAGTTTGAGTTTCACGAAGGAGAAGAGTCTCAAATCCAATGTCCATTTGCTCATTTCCATGTCACATTCTCTTCACTAGCATATCGTTTCTCTCTATTGCTTTCTCTTTGCCTTTGCTGCTGTTGTAACCACTCACCTTTGCCTTTTGTAGCTATGAAACATTGATGGCTAATTGACACCATATCTTGACTCAATATCCCAAAATGAAACGGTGTGGCCAGATGCAGAGGGTGATGAAGCCTACCTCTTGGGAAACTAGCATATACATGAGGTAAGGATTATCACTTCAATTGGGACCTCTTAATAGCAAACTAGCATATGAAGGTGAGGCTCAAACTTTGGTTGGAGCCTCCAAGCAAACTAGCATCTGTGGGTCAGGTTCAAACTTTACTTGCAGCTTCCTAGAAGCGAACTAGCATCCGCAGGTGAGGCTTTAACTTTTGTTGGAGGAGCCTACCATTCTAGCTAACATATGCAAACTAATATATGATGCAAGCGAGGATGATAACTTTAACTGGAGCCTCCTAGTAGCAAACTAACATATGATGGTGAGCCTCATGGAGCCTCCTACAAAGTATATGCAGGCAAAGGCTCAAGCTTTAGATGGAGCCTAGCCTCTTAGCAAATTAGCATTGATAGGTGAGATTCAAACTTTGGTTGGAGCCTGAACTCATGTTGAGATTGAATTACATTTATAGTTTTGTGTACTACCGCAAAAACATCGCTTCAGTCTTTCTTATTGAGATTTTGATTTTTTCAGGGATTGGAGGGTCTAAAACAAGGTGCTTCAGTGTTTCTCATTGATGGTTCTGCAAGGAAGGCACGCGGGGTTATTCATTCCATTGATGCATCTCAAACATGTGGTTTTCAATTCATTGGTGAGACATGTGCAGCAATACATGTTCAACAAAGCTTTGATGACACATTTCTCATTCCATTTGCCACAATGGATGCACGAACAATGTCTCAAGCAGTTGGAAGCATCATCAAATGGCCATTGGTCAACCTTGTTATGGACAGAGACATTACTAATACCAAAGAGGATAATTTTGCGAAACTTCTTGTTGATCAAGAAGATCACTTTATAGATAGGGAGAGCTAGAAAGAGAAAAGTGTCATCCTCTGGGATGACAACAGATCTACAAAACTTGGCAATGGAGTAGTATTGCTGGTCCACCCATATGAGGCTATAAATTGTAGAGAACTAGGGGAGAGTAGCTTGGGTGTCATTATAGAAGGATCTTTGCATCCAAGTTCAACTTGTGTTTCAGGTTTGAATTTAGTTAGTTGGCCGATCAGGCAACTCACATTTGAGAATGGTGAACCATTAGTGAAGGACACAGAATCTTCTTCTATTGATGAGGGTATTCAAGATCACTTCATGCAAAAAAATATTGACAGTCTAAACACTTCAAGTGATGAAAAAGAGAATGATGATGTAGAGGGCAATGATGGCGATAGTTCTAATGACAAACACCATGATGCCATGATCACTGACTATGATATCATTGAAGGGACAAATAAGAAAAGGAGCTATGTCCATAGGATAAGGGTAATGAAAAATTACGATAAAACCCATGGAGCTGGCAAAAAATGTGATGTTGCAAACATTCACAACGTCGCAACCATTGATTGTTGTGAGAACCGATGTTGTCAAATTGGAGATAGATCCAAAATCATGCAAGCTAGGGTACACTTTTGGGGACAGAGCTATAGTACACGATACACATTTGTACTAGATTGCATGGGCATGACCTATAGACAAGGTCAAGATGACGAGTGCTTTGAGTTCACATTTGATGGGAAGAAGGTTTGTAGTAAAGCATGGTATGTAATGCATGGCATCGGTAAGTCAACGTTCTATAGGCTCAGAAAGAAGTTCTTGAATGGTGCATGTAATGTCAGTCATGGCAACAGTGGGATAATACGGAAGGGCATGACACATGTTGAGATGGCAAAATCAATCATACAGGGCTTCATAGATAATAATGCCGATCAAATGCCACATAGGTCAAGGACAACTATGCATGGAGCTCGCGAGACCCAACGTGTTCTACCAACAATGTACAAACAGGTGGACATATTGCGTGAAGTGAATGACACACTTGTCTCGTTCGAATACCGGCCACTGTCACAACCATCATTCTCAAGATTGTGGAACACAGAGTTCAAGACAGTTAGTTTATCAAAAACCAGCACCTTCTCAAAATGCGACATTTGTACGGCAATCAAGGTCAAGTTGGAATCAACAAAAAATCAAGAGGAGCGTGCCAGATACATGGCACAAAGAAGGGCACACATGTTGAAACAAATGAGTTGTAGAAATCTATACTATGCTTGGAGGAGCTCTTCCGAAATGAACCCAAACAGGTATTTGTGTATTATACATGATAAGATGGACCAGAGCAAGACTGCCATACCACAAATTAAACCAGTTCCTAAATCTCTCAATGGGGTTGAGAGGCTTCCAGTATCCTTAACAGGAATGCTCACTCATGGACATGGACAAACAGCTTATGGTCACTTTGCCTTGGGGTTATGGCCAAGTGATCCCAACTTCACAATTTCATCTCTCTCAAAATGTTTAAGAAACTTAGAAAGAGGAGAGCAACACATGTATGGTGACTTGAGCTCACAAAACTCAGATGCTGAACCACGAACAGATCTTTTTTATTGTGTTTTGTCTACTATGGCCCTGTATCAGCATATGGAAGTACTGAAGGAGAGAAATGCATATTGCAAGCAGAGCATTGAGGATGCAGATGCAGAGACAGAAACAAATGTGGATATAGAGGGAAATTGTTCTTCACATATGCAGTCAGTCTTTCATACTAACACACATGTGCAAGATAGGGGCAATGGAAATGCGTCAAGTTTAATGCCATCAAATTCAAGGACATTTTTTAAGAGATTGCCAAGGACGTTGTTGTTGCAACTTGACAATTGTGGTTCTGAAAATAAGAACCGTTATGTATTTGCCTATCTATCCCTATTGGTTGCACGAGGAGTGTTTGACATGGTGCAGCTTGGTTTTCTTATGGTTGGTCATACTCATGAAGATATTGATGCATTGTTCAGTCGCTTCTCTGAGAAGTTAAGGAAACAAACCATTTTCACATTTCCACATTTGATGAAGATCTTTAATGAGTGTGTTAGCATGCATCCAGCACCCTTTCTCCTACAAAAGGTGGCAGACTTCAAAGGCTTTGTCAAGGGATGCTTACATGATGGAGCCGATAGCTTGATTGGACATTCAAAGCCATTGCAATTCAGGTTTTATATGAGTGATGGAATGCCTTTGATGCAATACAAAGTACACCCCAAAAATGTTGATTGGTTACCAGAAAGCGGTATAGAGTTATGGAAGCGAAATGACCAAGGAGGACCCAAGCTTCCTGAAGGTTTTCCAAAAGTATTGCCACCCTTTGAGTATGTTAAGGAAAATGAGAAGGTTGGGAGGGCTTAAAAAAACATGTCAATTGGTGGAAAGAGCACTTGCAAGAGAAAGGAGACCAAAGTGATTATGCTAAGTGGATCAATCCGGTCCTTGCCTATTGGGAGAATCTTATGCTAAACATGCAAACCCCTAGTGCAAGGGAAGACATTGGATTTTATGACTTTTGGCCAAGGAGTGTATGCAAAAAAGCTGAGCCTCTTAACCTTCAAGTGGAGGATAATGTAGATGAAGGGTTTGATGTAAATGAGGACCATTATTGTGGTCCAATGCGCAACAAACCTGCTGAAGAGTTCAACCCGGCTCTTGATGTGTCTAAAGGAGATTTTGCGCTTGTACAACCTTGTGATGCAAATTACCCAATATGGTTGGGAGTGACAACAAGTGATGTTGATCAAAACAACAACTCGATAAACTACCTACAAGTTTAGATACAATATTGGGCACCAATTTCAAAGAAGAAGAACGCAAGTGATGCGAGAGAACAGAAATGATCCTCAGCGCTGGGAAGATACTAGCTGCATCATTTGGGCATGGAAGCCCAAGGGTGGACGACTTCCAGAGAAAATCAAGATTCCAAAGGCTATAATACTGAAGGCCAAACAGAATCAATTGAATCAACATGTCAGTGCAGTTGAGCAAGAATAATTTGTTAGCATATGGGCAACTAGCTTCGTAATCTTTTAGCAATGTTGTATGAAGCTACCAAACTCATAGTTCGATCATTATTCAAATTGTAAGGCTTTCTTAAGCTTTTAGATTTATGGTTCACCCATTGTTCAAGAATTTTGATTCAATACAGATGGTGATCTTTTTAATTCTATCACCTAGACTTTCTTACAACTTAAAGTTACATTGAATATCCTTTCTTTGTTAAAATTTCTGTATTTGATGGTCAACTGGAGGCTATGTGATATAAACAAGCTTAATTCCTGGTGTGCAGGCAAATTTACATCCCACCACCAACATCATATACACTTGTTACAAATGTACAATAGTATATAAATCATATCGCATTATTCAAATGCTTGTTGAGAACATCCAATAATAAATCTTGCAGATCGTACAGTAAACATTGTATTGGATCTAACAACAAAGAATGCTTGTTGAGAACATCCAATAATAAATCTTGCATATCGCACAGTAAACATTATATTGGATCTAACAAAGAATTGTCCCAAAATTGTGCATATTTCCCAAAATTCCTAAATTTGAGTTAAATTGCCACTAGCTCCCATGGTGCTTTGGAGAAGTTGCACAAGCCTAACATGCTTCCAAGTGCTTCCAAGGTACCCTAATGTTAGTAGAAGCTAGAGAAGATCCATTGCTTGCATTTAAGCAATTTTTTGATGATTACAAGACTCCCTACGTAGGCTGAATTTCCACTAGTGTATATGCTTCTTTGGAGAGGTAGCACAAACATATTATGCTTCCAAATATGCCCTAGGGTTAGTAGATGATGGGTATGATAGCCCTTGATCACTTTGGAAAATTGGGAATGGGATTTCTAGGGTTTATTATTCTCATGGGAAGAGGGAGAAAATCAACAAATCCATGCTTCAAAAATAGGTCAAAATGGTACTCTATGTGCTGCTAAGAATGTCCTCGACCAATGTCCCAAGGTTGTGTTTGCAACGCTACTGTGTGGTGACGAACCCTAGCCATGGAAAGCTTGAGGAAAAGTGGAAGAGAAATTAAAAACATGATTAAAAGAAAAGTGACCATTAATCACTCCCACTTAGTTCAAATTTGGTCCATAACCTAAAAAAGATTTGGTCATGTGCTCAGATTTGGTCCAGGAACCATAGCCTTAACTAAAAATGTGTAAAAATCAATGGAACCATGGATCAAAACACAAGAGCTTGGATACCAATTGAAATGGAGTGATCATAAAGCTGAGATTTGGGATAATCCACATGGAGTAATTTTGCATTAAAAGATAATCTCATACAATAATGCCACGATGCCTTAGTAATTTAGCCTTTCACCAAAGGATAGAAATAGCTTTCCACAAGCCAAGGTATGAAAGCCATGAGGCTCCAAGAGTCATTCAAATGTAAAAAGATCAAAAGATACAAATAAAGATCCATGATTCCCTTTTATAGTTGAGCCCATGCCCATGCCCTAACTAAAGTTCCTACTTTTTTACAAATCTAGTCAACTATGTACACATTGATGTACAAGCACCCAATCTAGGGTGCAAAAAATGTGCAAATATTATTCAAAGTCACTCTACACATGAAACCTCTATGTCTCAAGGGGTTTCTTGAAACCAGTCAACTGTGTATACACTGATGTACTAGCACCCAATCCAACATGATTGCTAAGCTAGATAATGAGTGGTTGCTTGCACTTAGGCATGTTCTTAATGAAAACGAGATCCCTTGCACAACAAGGAGAAATTGCCTGGTGCTTTGGAGAAGTTGCACAAGCCTAACATGCTTCCAAGGGTACCCTAATGTTAGTAGAAGCTAGAGAAGATCCATTGCTTGCATTTAAGCAATTTTTTGATGATTACAAGACTCCCTGCAGGCTAAATTTCCACTAGCATATATGCTTCTTTGGAGAGGTAGCACAAACATATTATGCTTCCAAATATGCCCTAGGGTTAGTAGATGATGGGTATGATAGCCCTTGATCACTTTGGAAAATTGGGAATGGGATATCTAGGGTTTATTATTCTCATGGGAAGAGGGAGAAAATCAACAAATCCATGCTTCAAAAATAGGTCAAAATGGTACTCTATGTGTTGCTAAGAATGTCCTCGACCAATGTCCCAAGGTTGTGTTTGCAACGCTACTGTGTGGTGACGAACCCTAGCCATGGAAAGCTTGAGAAAAGTGGAAGAGAAATTAAAAACATGATTAAAAGAAAATTGACCATTAATCACTCCCACTTAGTTCAAATTTGGTCCATAACCTAAAAAAGATTTGGTCATGTGCTCAGATTTGGTCCAGGAACCATAGTCTTTAACTAAAAATGTGTAAAAATCAATGGAACCATGGATCAAAACACAAGAGCTTGGATACCAATTGAAATGGAGTGATCATAAAGCTGAGATTTGGGATAATCCACATGGAGTAATTTTGCATTAAAAGATAATCTCATACAATAATGCCACGATGCCTTAGTAATTTAACCTTTCACCAAAGGATAGAAATAGCCTTCCACAAGCCAAGGTATGAAAGCCATGAGGCTCCAAGAGTCATTCAAATGTAAAAAGATCAAAAGATACAAATAAAGATCCATGATCCCCTTTTATAGTTGAGCCCATGCCCATGCCCTAACTAAAGTTCCTACTTTTTTACAAATCTAGTCAACTATGTACACATTGATGTACTAGCACCCAATCTAGGGTGCAAAAAATGTGCAAATATTATTGGAAGTGACTCTACATATGAAACTTCTATCTCTCAAGAAGTTTCTTTAACCCAGTCAACTGTGTATACACTGATGTACTAGCACCCAATCCAACATGATTGCTAAGCTAGATAATGAGTGGTTGCTTGCACTTAGGCATGTTCTTAATGAAAACGAAATCCCTTGCACAACAAGTAGAAATCGCCACCAGCTCCCATGGTGCTTTGGAGAAGTTGCACAAGCCTAACATGCTTCCAAGGGTACCCTAATGTTAGTAGAAGCTAGAGAAGATCCATTGCTTGCATTTAAGCAATTTTTTGATGATTACAAGACTCCTTGCAGGCTGAATTTCCACTAGTGTATATGCTTCTTTGGAGAGGTAGCACAAACATATTATGCTTCCAAATATGCCCTAGGGTTAGTAGATGATGGGTATGATAGCCCTTGATCACTTTGGAAAATTGGGAATGGGATTTCTAGGGTGTATTATTCTCACGGGAAGAGGGAGAAAATCAACAAATCCATGCTTCAAAAATAGGTCAAAATGGTACTCTATGTGTTGCTAAGAATGTCCTTGACCAATGTCCCAAGGTTGTGTTTGCAACGCTACTGTGTGGTGACGAACCCTAGCCATGGAAAGCTTGAGGAAAAGTGGAAGAGAAATTAAAAACATGATTAAAAGAAAAGTGACCATTAATCACTCCCACTTAGTTCAAATTTGGTCCATAACCTAAAAAAGATTTGGTCATGTGCTCATATTTGGTCCAAGAACCATAGTCTTAACCAAAAATGTGTAAAAATCAATGGAACCATGGATCAAAACACAAGAGCTTGGATACCAATTGAAATGGAGTGATCATAAAGCTGAGATTTGGGATAATCCACATGGAGTAATTTTGCATTAAAAGATAATCTCATACAATAATGCCACGATGCCTTAGTAATTTTGCCTTTCACCAAAGGATAGAAATAGCCTTCCACAAGCCAAGGTATGAAAGCCATGAGGCTCCAAGAGTCATTCAAATGTAAAAAGATCAAAAGATACAAATAAAGATCCATGATCCCCTTTTATAGTTGAGCCTATGCCCGTGCCCTTACTAAAGTTCCTACTTTTTTACAAATCTAGTCAACTATGTACACATTGATGTACAAGCACCCAATCTAGGGTGCAAAAAATGTGCAAATATTATTCGAAGTCACTCTACACATGAAACCTCTATGTCTCAAGGGGTTTCTTTAACCCAGTCAACTATGTATACACTGATGTACTAGCACCCAATCCAACATGATTGCTAATAAGCTAGATAATGAGTGGTTGCTTGCACTTAGGCATGTTCTTAATGAAAATGAAATCCCTTGCACAACAAGTAGAAATCGCCACCAGCTCCCATGGTGCTTTGGAGAAGTTGCACTTGCCTAACATGCTTCCAAGGGTACCCTAATGTTAGTAGAAGCTAGAGAAGATCCATTGCTTGCATTTAAGTAATTTTTTGATGATTACAAGACTCCCTACAGGCTGAATTTCCACTAGTGTTTATGCTTCTTTGGAGAGGTAGCACAAACATATTATGCTTCCAAATATGCCCTGGGGTTAGTAGATGATGGGTACGATAGCCCTTGATCACTTTGGAAAATTGGTAATGGGATTTCTAGGGTTTATTATTCTGATGGGAAGAGGGAGAAAATCAACAAATCCATGCTTCAAAAATAAGTCAAAATGGTACTCTATGTGCTGCTAAGAATGCCCTCGACCAATGTCCCAAGGTTGTGTTTGCAACGCTACTGTGTGGTGACGAACCCTAGCCATGGAAAGATTTAAGAAAAATCTTTTCTCAGTATAAGCATACCAACAATCATCGAAACTATTTAGTAAAATGAAACGTTAGCCTCTAAATAGTCACCTTAAGCCTTAGCTCTATGAGAGGGAAATTGCCAAGAATACCCTTCACATTGATTGCCTTAAGTCTTAGCTTTGAATGGAAAAGCACAAATGATGTCTTCACATCAATTGAAAGGATAGGGAGTGTGTAGAAATTCTTTTTCAGAGCCTTTATTGTCTTACCATATGTTGTTCTTTGAATTCCTCAATGAGTGCCTGTAGCTCTTTAATTTGGACTTTGAGTGCAGCCTCATCATTCTCTTTTTCCTCCAGCTTCTTTGTAGCTGCCCATGCATGCTCTTTTAATTCATTGTTGTCGGGGATGAGATCCATTGTTGATCCTTCCATAAAACAATACCTTTCCCCTTCCCTTCTGATTGCATGGCGGCTTCTTCCCATCTCCCTTAAGATTGTAAATCTCTTTTTCTAGATCTCTATCTCTTGCTATAGCTCTCATTTTCCTTTTGTAGCTCTTCTTCTCTGCTAACACCACCTCCGCTCTGTTGCCAGCTTCTTTGCCCACTTAGCCGGTTGGCTGATGCTTCCAAGGCCTTTGCTGGCTCCGGGCATGCTGTCAGGGCCGGATTCGGATTTATGAACTGCAAGTTTGGATCTTCTCCTCTTGACTGATGGGGAGCCAACTGTTTGCAGGAAGGTGTGGGGGCTTGCATTACCGCTGTTAACTTTTTCATATACTCTCCCCACACCTCCTTAAGGTCATACATTGCACGACCTTCCCATTGTTCCATCGTCTCAGTGTCTAGCTTGTACACTTCAGGGAATTCTTCTGCATCCAACACTATCAATCTGGCTTCTACTTTCACTAACTCCATTTTATCTATGTCAGCCCTGTCCTAGACCTCTTTCATGATTCTTAGGTGCTCTATTCATAGATCAAGGTGACTTGTCCTTCACTTTTGGCTTGGTTTTCTATGGCCCTGTCCAATTCTTCCTCCATTTGTGCAGTCACCTATTCTTTCCTGGTGGCCATCATCTCCTTCATTTTCTCCATTTCCATCTTCATCTCTTTGTTGGCCTATTGGAGTTCTTAGATTTCTTTCTGCATTTCATCCAATCGACTCACTTTCATTCTTCTCCTGTGTAGCTCCTCTTGTAGGGTTCCTGCTGGCTCCTCACCATTTGAAGGGCAACATCCTTCTCCTTAATGACTACTGCAACTTTGTCATCTCTTTCAGCTCATCAGTCATGCAACATTGAAGGTAATTAAGGGCTCCTTACACCCACTTTGTGTTAATGGTATTTAGAAAGCTTATAGACATAGCTGTAGAGAGATATGACTGTGAAAGTTGCGTTTCTAGCTGCAAACTTATGGTGGTGGTAGCCTCCTCTTACTCCAGCCTTTAAGATAAAACTTACTTGCCAATATTGGCTAGGTCCTCTTTCAACTACTGCTTGTTGCCTGTCACTTCCATTTCCCTATCGCCCCCCTCGTTGTTGTCTTTTTCTCACCAAACTCAAATGTCCTCTTCTTCCCCAACCCCGACGATGCTTGGTCTTGAGGCTTATTGCCTTGTCTGGAAGTTGCTGATCCTCTTGCTTTCTTGCTGCATTCTCCTTATCCTTTCCAGCTCCAACTTGTGCCTTCCCATTAAATAGAGCCATCAGATATGGGCTAATCTTTGTTTTTGTATTGGGCCGAGTGAGCTTCCCTATCTATTCCTTCAAATTGTGATATAAGTCTTTAGCCCAGGCCACTCTCGTTCAAGCTTCGATGGCCTTTACCATCCCAAAGGTCTTTCTGGACATGTAACATGGTTTGTGGGTGAGATTGATCATCTTCACCACAAAGCGCAACTGCTTTTATCTGTCCTCATTTGATGTGCTTGTAATTTTGAATTTCTTGGCCCTACCCTCCAGTGGGCCAAATTCCCTAATCAAGTCATCCTCTTTCGTCGGCTTCATCTCCACCTCCCCCTCAGCGGTAAATTGAACACTTTGGCAACATATAGAGGGTCGAACACTTTCTTCTCACGTAATGGTAGCATGATAACATTTGACTTTTGGAGCTTCTCCAAGTACTTTGCAGCTTTGAAATTATGTTGGAGCTCCTCCTAGGGCAGCTCCGCGAATTTCTTTAGTCCTATCCTATCCAACCATTCAGCATGCTTATCTGTCTCCTTGTATAAAGTGGACGAGAGATACTTGAATTCCACCATCCTGTAAGATAAAAGAAAGCTAGGGTTGAGAGACATAAGGTAGGGGTGATAACAGATTTTAGCACAGAGCGTATTAGAAGCGTAGCGTAGTGGATAATTTTGCACAATAGGGGCATGCAAATTAGGCCTTCGATAGAGAAAGTGATACGATTTCCAACCGGTTGGCACACGCCTCCCCTTGGTACGGCCATAACTACCTGATATCTCCATGATTCTCCCTAATTCTTTTCAAAATGTGTCCATGAGTGCCCACTGCACGAGTTACAAGAAGGTCATTAATGGCCAGATTGAGGAGGGGTGTAAATGATGCAACACGTCTCCCTTTCTATTTTTTGAGCGGCAATATCAATTTTCTTACCACCTCCATGCTATTGCTAGCTATTGGTTCCTTGTTCTCTGTGGACACTGCAATCATATTTACATAGGTAGTACCTGATTTTAGATTTTGTTCTTTTATATTTTCATTCTTTCCATAATCTTGCCCATTCTCGATTCCCAATCTTGAGTGGACTCAGGTTCTGCTTGTTGGACATTCTTCGGATCTAGACACTCTTTTTCTACTGGGGTTCCTTCTTATTTTGGCATCTGTCCATGATAAGGCTTCAGCCTATACGTGTTCACTAGTTTCTTTAGCCTTTCACCATCCAAACTTGCTAGCTCAAAGGTTCTGTCCCCATTTTTTTAATGATTTTGAATGGGCCCGCCGTCCATCTCATTTTTAGGTTCCTTGGGTGAGGTCCCATTCTTGACAAGAAAAGCATGACTGCATCTCCTTCTTCGAAGATCTTAAAATTTGTGTTTTTGTCCACCTAGAGCTTTCTCCTCTTCTGCACAATTTTGGTTATCCATGCACTATGTAGTCTCCTTTCATCTAGCCGAAGTAGTTGCTCGATTTTATGCACTTATGACTCTTCCGGAGAGAGCCTTTCTACCATGGCTATCCTAAGGCTTTGTGTGAGGAATTCCATGAACACTACTGCTTCCAATCCATACACCATGCTGAAGGGCGTAAGCCCTGTTACATTCTTATAAGCTATTTTGAATGCCCATAAGCTTCGTGTCCTAGTTAGTCCTATTTCCATTTACCATCTCGACCAGAATTCCCTTCAGGATTTTGTTGGTGGATTCTGCCTACCCATTTGCCTGAGTAGTAGACTATTGACTTCTTATGTATGTCATATGTTGCTTTGTCAGCTTCTTAATCACTTCATTAAGGAAGTGGCTCCCTTGGTCTCACACTGACTATCACTATTGGGCACCTGAATCTTGTCTCATGATAGTTTCATAAAGAAACTTTGTCTACTGAGATGATGCCTTACAGTCTTTTAGAGCCTTGGCTTCTACCCATTTTGTGTAGTAATCTGTAGCCACCAGAATGTATCCATTTCATGTTCTCTGAGCTATTGGGATTGAATGGGCCGACAAAGTCTAGACCCCTTTTTCAGAATGGGTCTAGTGGCAATATTGGGGTGTGAGGCATTTTGTTGCATTACTTGGCTGATCCAGCCTCTTGTACATGTCGCGCTCCTTCGTGAACTGCATCTTTCAATGCCGTCCGCCACTATAATCCTGCCTGGAACACTTTCTACCTAGTGATTTCTCTGGAAAAGTGCCCTCCACTTATCCCTTGTGTGCTTCTGCTAACACAACCTGCTGTTCATGCTCAGGGACTCATCCCTTGTGTGCTTCTGCTAACACAACCTGCTGTTCATGCTCAGGGACTCATCTTCTTAAGATCTAGTCAATTCCCATCTTGTAAAGTTGACATGTCACCACCACCATAAACAACTTGCTCCGGAGAATCTGCTTTTTCCTCTGATCTTTCGACATATACTCTAGAAAGGACAAGTCGAAGAGGAATTGCAGCATCCCATCATACCAGCTGGGTTTTTCTCCATTTATGATGAAGAGCTGAGCATCTAGAAAGTCATCTTCCACCCCTTATGGATTTTTTCATGACTCTAGTTTGGACAGGAAATTTGCCTATTGCATGCTTGTTTCTTGGGGTGTTCTTAATAGTGAACTCAAACTCTTGTAGCAGCATCTATCTAGCTAATTTTCCTACTAGGTCTGGTTTGTTCACCAGGTACAAAGAGTGCTTTAAGGTCCACATGAAATTCAAACACATTACCTAACAGATAGTGCTTGAATTTCTTGATTGAGTAGATCATCCCTAATGACTCATTTTTTGTGGTGGAGTAGTTCCTTTCTAGCTTGGGCAACCTTCTACTTGCATAGTAAATTGGTGAGAACTAGCCTTCTTGTGCCTCCTGGATCAATGCACTTCCAATGGCTAAATCAGAAGCATCAATGAATACATGGAACACCAGATCAAAATTCGGATGTTGAAGAATTGGTGTTGATGATAGTATCTACTTTAAATTCTGGAATGCCTCCTGACAGGATACTGACCAGACATATTCTGCATCTTTCACGGTCAGATTGTACAGGGGTATTGCCACATTCAATAGGAACCTCATGAATCTGCTATGCCATTTGATTAGTCCCAAGAATCTAGAAAATTCTTTGGCATTCTTGGGCAGCTATAGTTTTACAATAATCTTGACCTTTGTTGGATCTACTGTCAGTCCTTCTCCAGATACTATGTGCCCCAATAGGGATCCACTTGTGCGACGCGCACAAGGCTCAATCTAGCCTTTTGTACTTCTCTAGGCACATCATGAGGTGCATTATGTGGTCTTTTTTCTTTTCAAACACACTGAAATCATCCACGAAGACCCTCATGAAGGTGGTTAAATATTCGTAGAATATTTCTTGAACTATCGCTTGGAACGTGGAATGTTTCTTGAACTATCGCCTGGAACGTGGCTGGAGCATTCTTCAGCCCAAAATTCATTACATTGGAGGTGAAAGCCCCCCATTCTATCACAAAAGCTATTTTCTCCTTGTCCTCTAGAGCCATCTGCACACTTGGTTGTACCCACTGAACCCATCCAGGAAGGAGTATCTCTCATGTCTGGCTACCGCATCCAGTAGATAATCTATGAATGATAGCGGGAATGGATTTGATATGGTGGAGGCATTCAGTTTGTGGTAGTCTATACAAACTCTGTGCTTCTTGTTCTTCTTCGAGATGATGACTATGGGAGATAGCCATTTTGCTTTGTCAACTGGATAGATGAACCCCACTCTTAATAGGTTGTCAATCTCCTCTTTGACCTAT